>NW_020884943.1:2661811-2708114 GCF_003945725.1 Corapipo altera
CTGCAGGGAGGTCTCTGCACCCCGATGCTCCCCCAGGGGCTGCAGGGGCACAGCTGCCCTCCCTGCTCTGCCCCACGGGCTACAGGACCTCAGCTCCCATGCCTGGAGCACCTTCTGCCCCTCTTTCTGCACTGCCCTTGGGGTCTGCAGTGCTGTTCCCATGACCTCACTCCGCTCTTCCCTGGCTGGAATTCTTTCTGCGCAACAACCTTCTGTTCTTAAATATGTTATCGCAGAGGCGTTACCATCACTCCTGATGGGCTCGCCCTTGGCCAGCAGCAGGAAGTCCATCCTGGAGCTGGCTGGCACTGGCTCCATGGGACAGGGGAAGCTTCTGGCAGCTTCTAACAGAATCCTCCCCTGTAGCTGCCCCGCTACCAAAACCCAGCCACAGAAATCCACTAGAGTAAGTTAAAACTACCATATAAAAATAATACAGAATGCATGCAAACTAAAAAAGGATTTGTCATGTAGTTATAAAAACAAATGCACAAATATCTAAACGTGTATATATAAACAACTACAGGTAAATACAAACTTTCTCCCTTCATATGTACATGAAATGTAGTGTTTGTGAAAGGTTCTAGGCAGCTCTGACAATTAGCATCAGAAGAAGTGTTGGTGAAAAAATGGTATAGTTCTAAACTCCTGAAGTTTTGACTATTTTAAGTACCCGCATTTTTACTAAAGAGGTCTTTTCAGTACAATCATTTTTTATTCATCATACAAGAGGAAGATGGCCTTTGCTTATTTTTTGTGTGCATATTTTTTTAAATGCATTTTCCAGAAGTCACACAATTTCTAGGATGCTTCTGCTTTTCCATGTTGAAAGAGAACGACATTAGATTTACTGGGTTTGTATGGGCTATAAAGACAGGATCTACTCCGCTTTAGTTTTCTCTCTTTTTTTCTTTTCTTTTCTGTACATGCTTGCAAAACTCTAGAATTTGTATTGTTGTATGCTTTGTCTAAAATAATGTAATAGAAAATTAGAACAATAGGTTGGAAATATACACCAACCAATACATAGTAAAGCTAAGAACCTTTTGGTCAAGAGTCAGAACATCAGGACATCTTTCCCTTGCACAGTTCAAAAGCACATAATGGATTTCAAACTTTTAATTTCTAAAAGGTACATTTAACACAGGATCTATTTTCAAGCAAGAGTGCTGATATTTTTATCTTTACTGTCTTTAAATAAAGATGCTTTTCACAAAAAAGACAGACACTGGGATGGAATTACAGGAGAAATCCCACTGAAAAGTCTTTCACCATACCTACTCTTACTTGCTTACAAGATGGGAACAATTTTCTTATTGTAAGGATCCTCTTCCATTAGCTCCTCAAAGCCTTCATACTTTAATAACACAGCATTCATCTTTGGAATATACTGTGCAAAGATTCTGACTATTTCTATTTATTCTTATTTTTACAACATTAAAAAGGAATCTAAGTTGTTCTCTAAATTGTTGAGGTAACAGTCAGCTCCTGGGGTGCAGAGCCACCAACGCAGCCAACATTTCTATAAACCAAGAGGCTTACAATGGAGAGACAACTCATAGAACAGCAAGGTCATCAGAGGCTACCATTTTTTATTAATACAGATGCCATTTGTATAGAATACATACCCTAATGTAAAATTAATTAGCTATCTGGCAACCATTATGCAATGGCCTTTGAAAACTCAGAAAGGAGAAAGCATCTCTCCAAATATATTTAAAAAGCAGCAACCCTTTGTTGCACATTACTGGGATTCAGGTATCTATGAAATAACTAAGGCTTCAAAAATGAGACATTAAAAATAATGGAATTTAGGCAGAATTGTGGACTTAGTGGAATCGGGATTTCAGCTCATAAGAAGTTGTGATAAAACAAAAGAGATAGCTTTCAAATGAACAATAAAAGGAAGCACTATTCTGAACATACAGGAAGAATCTCCCACAGAAAACCAGGGCAATTAGAGACAAGATGCATACATCAAACAACAAATTACATTGCAGGTGGTAAGCTGGTAAATGATAATAGCTAACTGGGAATCTAGAAAACCCTGGGTAAAAAATAAAATCTGTATTTTCCCTTACTCATGAGAATCAAAGAAACTAAGTTTATCTATGTCCATTCCAAACTTCAGCATCCAAGCTCACCCTATCCATTTCCACAAGGAAACAGGGAGAAGGAACAGGGTGCAGAACAGGAAACCTAACTGTTCCCTGCTGCAACTTCATCCTTATGAACACTTAAACATACAAATCCTGGCAGAAATACCACATTTCCCATTCTTTTAATATGAAACTAAAATGCTGTAGTAATTTATGACACAATGAACAGCTTCTGGTGTTAAACATGAAATTATTTAGACTACATTGTAAAAGAGCAGACACATGCTACTCTTGGGTAATTAGGAAGAAATAGTGGAATTTGATTTGAATGTAGAATTCCGAATGCACACGCAGTTGCCTCTTGCAATAAAACCTTCCACAGCCTGACGAGTTCTGCTCCACCACGTCCCATTTTCCATTGAAGTTCTCCACATCATCCTCTCAGTTTCTGAGATGGGCAGACCAGAAGCACACACAGGTTTAAAGACACCAGAACATCATGAATTTATGCAATAGCATAATAATATTTGTCACCTTGTTCTCAATACCTCTCCCAAAGGATCTCACTACCCTGCTTGTCTTCCACCACGGCTGAGCAGTGAGATGACATTTTCAGTATCTCTTCTCTGCATGGCAATGGCTAATTTGGAGCATTTGTGTATGTACCTACCTTTTTTTTCCCCACCAGGGAAAGGTACTTTATACTCTGATCCTCTGTTCTGCCTCACTACTTTATAAAAAAACCCTACCAATAAAACCCACTTGAATTTCCATGAGATGAGTTCACCGCACAGTGACAAGAAATTCTAAATTGTTACAAAAAAATGTTTAGTTTTGGCTAAATCAGGATGAATAATAGGTAGCCTTGCTGACAGTAACATTGCATTTGTTTTCTGCTAGAGAAGAAAGAAGAAATGGATCTCCTGGTAGCACACTATAAAATACTTGCACATATACCTTAAATGCCTATATAAGGTTTGTAAGGAAGTGGGAAGACAGACATTTGGTTTTATTGTTTTCTGAACACAATCATAAAAAAGAAAACAAGAAATCAAAGTAAGAAATGGAAAATCTGAAGAAGTGAAATCTTGAAAACCTGTGGTTTAGGTTTAGACACATTTCACCCTGATAAGAAGCTCCCCAAGATTAAAGAAAAACCACATTGAACAAACTAGGTCAAATGCCTGAAAGTTCAAGAATCACTAGAAGTGTACACTGTTGTTTTTTCTTTACCTTTAAATATTATTTCCCTAGTCTTTTTAAGTGTGTTTAAATTGAGTAGACATGTCAAATTAGTAAAGAATATTAAAATTATCAAAACCAGCTAATAGATTATTAATGTGAAGAGTCAAAATGTGGTTTTTACATTGAATTTTCATGACCTATATACTAGAGCCGTATTGACATACTCAGAAATTTCAAAACAGACCTTTATCAGAGCCTGATAGTAAAATGGCAATATACCTGACATATTCTTAATTTCAACTGGATACTCTGCTGCAGTTTTGTGGACTTGCTTTTGAAAGCCAGGTTATTCATGTCATTAGTAATGTGCATCTTTAATTCTAAAACTTGCCAGCAAACTTTGAGCCCATTTGTAGAGAAAGGCATTAAATTAAATTTGGAAAGGATCTAGACAAGAAATTCATTACAAGAATTTGGAGATCTGCATATTGCATATTTAGAGATGCAAACAAAAATTTCCATATGGGAGAAACCACGCTTCATTGTCAAAAAAAGCTCTTGTGTTATCTCTATGTTGGTAAATTCATACCATCAAAAGAATGAACCCTTCTGCAAGGAAAGTTTCTCACTGAGCGAAGAGCTGGCACACCCACACCACTCAGTCTTCAGGAATGAGGCTGAACTCCATGAAGACCAGATGATCTTTCAGAACTAAAACTTGGTTAGGATTGTGCATTGACTACCTTACAGACTCTGGGTAATTCTAAAATTTAATGGTGCATAGGAGTGCAGAGGAGCTTCATTTCTGCTCCTACAGCTCAGAATTAATCTCTTGAATTTTTACATGGGGTGAAGGAAGTATACAGCATGCTGCTAATGAAACACAGCCCAATGTAAACCCATTTTTAAGACTAAGGGATATCAATTATTAACACAAAGCCTCAGAGGAACAAGAAATGTTTCACAAAATCAACAAAAACGTAATACTGTGCACATGGGAAAAGTGGTGTTGAAAAGCAAACAGCTATACCCTCATCTGCAAGAACCAAAACATCTTAAAGGTGTTTCTCCCTATTGGATTTATAAACCAGAATAACCAGTTTATGCACTGTATTTCTACAGGTATGCAATAACCTGGTCTGCATGCCACTCTCTTATCCACTTATTTATATATTTATTTACTTGAAGAATCCAGAAGAAATTCCGGATTTTATAAAAGATACAGTAGGGCCGTGAAGTGCAATGGTGAGTCAGAGCACAGGTCCATATGCTGGGATCTCATCCTCTTCTGAGCTCTCTCTCAGTACTTCACACGTCAGCATGCCTGAATTATAACACATACCAATATTTTTTAATTGGAACATGCTAAGCAATGTGGTCATCTTGATTATTACTATGGGATATTCAACTTCTAGTACAATCCCTAACTTTTTCACAAACCAATTAAGCATCAAGACAACTGGACTTTCATGAGGCGCCTTAATTTTGTCTATTGATTTGTACATTTGTAAGCCATCGGTTATTCCAAATTTCTCTAAGTAGTTATTGCTTTTCTCAACATAGTAAGAAAGCATATCATTTCAAACAGAGAGCAAATAAAGCCTTGAACTACATGGGATGTGCCACACTGAAACAAAGCAGCTACACAGTTCCAGCTAGACTGCAGCAATGACAATAATATTGATAGAGAAAAGAACAACACACCACTTCTGTGAAGTTCTCAGCTTCTATAAATCATAGGACATTCTCTTAGGAAAATAAAGAAATCACACACAAGGACACAATCTGAAATAACTGAGACCTTGTCTAGCAATTGCCACTGCCTAATTTACAGTTTTCAGGAGAGATGCTTGTTACCATTAAATCTTAAGATACAGTTTTATTTTGTTGTAAAAAGCTGAATACGGTCCAAGCACCTGCATTGGGCCAGAAAAGAAACCCTAAAGTAATATGTACCAATTTTTTTTATATAGCAATATAACAGGATAGGCTGCTTTTTATCCATCAAATTGTGAAAGCTGCACACTTCTATCAAGTTGATATCAGAATCTCATCTTTCATGTATTTTCAGCAATACCTGCAAGTTTTATTTTGCAGAAATCTCAAAATCACCAATACAATAAGTATGAAATAGATCTTTGGATGCAATTTTTAGCCAACATTTTATCACGGCTTCATGAACTTATATTGGTGATAAAATTCTAAAGAGTGTTGGTTTCCAGCACTCCATGATGCTTTAACTTCCACACAAAAAAAAGAATTGCAAAAAAAGCAATACATACCCCATTTCAAACTAGCACAAAATCTGTTAGTGCTATTGCAATGTAGTAAGGTGGAATTGTTTCTAAATGATCTCGCATGTGTGACAGATGTGTCAGTCTGCTGATACAAGAACACATAAAATCACAGTTAAGGTTTTGTAGCAGAGTTCAAGTATAATGAGGACTGGACATACATTAATTCTCTGCACCTATCAGAGATGCAATGAAGAGGCTTTAAGAGTGCTGGAGTGTGTATTACAGGTGATAGGGAAGTCACAAAGACTTAGCATACTTCTCCCAGTTTTCTGTTTACAAAGTTAGACATAATTGAGTCATTAGGTTTCCCTTTATGTTTTATGTACGACTTTTTAAGTAAGAAAATGCTGCTAAAAGGATAGACTCCAGTACATTTTAAGCTTTTGGCAGAGTTGAGATAGAATTTTGCTTCTTACTGAAAGTAGACAGAATCTTTAAAAATCATAGAATCATTTAGGTTGACAAAGACCTCTAAGATCATTGAGTTCAACCACTAACCCAGCACTGCCAAAGCCACCACTAAACCATTGTCCCTAAGTGCCACATCTACCCATCTCTTACATACCTCCATGGTGGTGACTCAACTGCTTCCCTGGGTAAACACACATCATACTGCAGGAAAAGATATGAATCTGACAAAAACACCTCCCTGTTTGCAACTGCCCCAAGAAAGCCTGTGAGTGCTGACTGACATTCTTAAAAATGGATGTCTAAAAACTGACTTTTAGGTATTTAGGCATCTAAATTAGTAAATGTTTTATTCTCTCAGAGTGCTGAAAAGCTAACTTCCCCCAGTGAGTTTAAGTAGGACAAATGGGTTCTCAGCACTCTAATTTTTTATTTTTTTTTTTAAAGAGGAAAAAGAAAGAAAAGTAAGTCTAGTTCTTTAGGTCACTCCTGTGTATTAGTCTTCAGTTTACTCCTTTAGCCTCACAAAACTGGTGTGGAACTTTTACATGGAAGGAAGTGATCAAATTGCTTTACCCCTCAAAGCGTGCAAATTCAGCATCATATATATACTCTCAATAGGCAGAATCAATTTTTATTTGAAAGCAGAAATGGAAACTAGTGCATCATCATTTCCTAGGGCATCTATATTTTTCCCTGGAGAGATTGTACCATAATAGTGATCACAATAGACAGTACTTTTCTTATGAGACCTGACAAGATCACAACCTGAGTTCCTTTGGCTGCATCTATACCTTCTTACATCAGCAAATCAGGGCACAGTATGAAGATCCCATTGCTGAGACAAAAGATGGATCAAACTGAATTTATATGCTGTACATTGCTGAGTCTTTGACAGCTAAAAGGGGATTTAAGTACAGGATTTTCCAAGAAAATTGATGATGATGCAAGAACCTTATGACATAATTTTGGGGGAAAAGAGGCAGTAAGATAAAGTCCCCAAAATCATCAAACATCACGGAAAGCATTGGAGAAATACACTGGAGATTCAGGGCAGGAGCCCCCAGGGCATGAAGTCAAATTCATTTTCGGGCTCCCTTTTCTGTGTTACCCAGTGACTGATTCACAGAGTGTTACCCAAAATCTCCCTGCTGTAGGCACAGGATACTGCACTCAGCCCTTGGCAAAGCAGGAGATAAATGAGGAAGAAAGCACAACACCTGGTATGAGGAAGGTCTGCAAATCCAGTTTACAGAGGAAGGGACAATGAAATTCTGGGCTTGAGTACCTAGTACTGATGAGACAAATCCACACATATGCACCCAGTGAGACAGAGAAAGAGGGGCTAAATGACCACAAATTATGAAGGAAGCACTAAACTTCCGTAGGAGGATCAGAATGTTTCCCCAGAAAGAGTGAGAGAGAAGTCAAACAAGAGAGAATGTGAGAAATGAGAATCAAGCAATGGTGAACTTGGAAAGAACAAATTTCATGTTAACAAGAAATAACCTCCACAAAACATGTGTGGCTATGCATATCACATGCTAATGTACTGCTTAAAATTTAATTCCGGCATTTATTTCAGGGAAGAAAAGCAGGATTATATAGAGCATTCCAGTTCAGAACAGGGAGCAATGATGCTGTTAGCTACCCTGAGCACAGATCTTCCTGCAGAACATGCTCAGAGAAGAAAGCACAATCCAGGGATGAGAACATCTGGCACAATCTGAGTTCCACCCCTCTGTCATTAACTGACTATATGACTTGGTGACTAAGATACTTTTTCCACCTCTTTTGTAAAGAAATGGTCAGAAAGGTGTTATGTCAGAGAACAACTCATCTAATACAATGACATTTTTTACCAACAGACAAGAATGGGAAAAAAGACAATTTGGAATATTTGAACCATTTGAAACAAAAGATTGTAATCTAAGAGAAACCTGACATTTATTACTATTGGGTGACAGAAAAACATTATGACATGCTGCAACACCACTGACATTTCGGGGCTAATTTGCATGTACAAAAATCATCAAGACACAATTTGAAAAGGGTTGCTGATAATTACAAACAAGGAATGGCTGAAACAAATCTGATAAAAGCCCATTGGGAAGGTGACAGATGTAAACTTACTGTCACAGGTTAAGAACCAGACAGACAATCATCGTAAAATTATTTGGAGGAAGGTGTCAGGATGTACATGCTCAGCCATCAGCTCCACAGAATTCCAAGAAATAAAAAGATCAAATTAAGTGAACACAGAATCACAGAATATTCTGAGTTAGAAGGGACCCGCAAAGATCATCAAGTCCAGTTCCTGTTCCTGCACAGGACAACCCCAAGAGTCACACCATGTGCCTGAGAGCATTGTCCAAAATCTTCCTGAACTCTGTCAGGCTTGGTGCTGTGACCACTTCCCTGGGGAGCCTGTTCCAGTGCTTGACTACCATCTGGGTGAAGGACCTAAACCTCCCCTGACAGCTTCATGTCGTTCCCTCTGGTCCTGTCACTGGTCACCAGAGAAAGACACGAAGTCATACTTTACACATCAAATAATACTTCTGCTCTAGATACTCTCTAACCCCTGCAAAGGCATTTTGTGTCTTCATCGACTATTTCCTAGAAGAACACGCCTATACAGAGAAGAAAGGACAATGTTCCTGGTTCCTCTGCCCACCCCAGTCCCACAGGTAGGGGGAGGAAGGGAAGTGATATGTCTTGCACATAGTTTTGATACAGACTGTAATTTCAGTCCTTCTAACATCTTCCATTTTAAGGGGCTCAAACCCAATCACAATCATTAACAATCGGCATCTCGTGTGTCACTTCTTTGCCATACGACAAATCTCCGTGAGTAACAGCAAATACTGTCATGGTAAAAGAGGAGCATGCCTTTCCAACAGATCCCTGAGCTATGCTGCACAAGTGCTGAAATCAGCACTAAATTAGCATTAGAGTAATTAAGTAACTTCTCCCCATAGAAGACTATGGAGCTTTTGATTTTTACTATTCCTCAGAAAACCTGAACACAGACAGGGCCTGCAGCATCACGGTGATAAATTCCCCGGAGGAAATCTCCTGCCACAAGCTCTCATGCATACAGATGGGATGGATGTCAGCTAGGAGCCGTCCATCTAATCTCCATCTTACAGCAACTGAAGCAGGATCCTTATGCATAACAGTCACAAGCACTTCAATGCCACAGAAAGAGATCATTCAATTAATACGTTAAAATATTTAACTACTCAAATTGCTGATAATTTAACAGTTTAATTTGGAAAGAGAAAAAAGATTTCTTTTGATACTAATTTGACCCTGCAACCTTAGGTGACAGCACGAGGAAAATGCCAGGTGAATAAAATTAGTGTAACAAAACAATTGCCTGGAACCAGAAATCGAATTTCAATGGGATACCTCATGCTGCTACAACCCAAGGAAGTCATCCTGTGGGCCACACATCACTGGGTTCGCATGCAGTTTAGAAAATTAGGAAGATAAACATGCATTTCAAATATTTAACAAGAGGCAAGATAAGGTCATCCAGGAATAACCTTACAGTTGAAAAATTATACATATACAGTATTGGGTTTTTTAACTCTTCTGCAGTGAGACGAAAGTAATCTTTTTCAGCCAGAAAGAGCTTTTCTAATTGATACATGTTTGGCATCCTAAAAAGTATTCATGCTGGGAAAGATGAATGATTTGTCACCAAGTCTTGTCACTAGTGCCCACACCAACACTGGCAAAACTGCTGTATTTCCATGGAGCTTATGGAAAGCAGCCATGCAATACAGAAAAAAAACATCAACATAGTTATTAACCCTATGAGAGACCTGAATGAAAATGCATAGTTCCTATTCCTACTCATAATTGGATGTAAGAATTCCAACAGGGATTTTGTCTCGGTGTGGACCTTCGGGAGCAGTCCTGCACAGCTCAGCAGATCCCTGCTGGGGGAATGACAATGAGGGAATATACAAGGAAAAAATAAGCTTCAGAAGCTCCCTCCTTTCCTTTTCACCAAAAACTGTGAATAAATAACCATGGCATAATAAAGGGAAAATATATCTTACAAGTGGGGTATGCTTAACATGGACAGATGAGCCTGTAGTGAAGAGTCAGCTGCACCTTCTAAACTTCAGTGTTCCTCTGAAACTTCACCAACCCCCATGGGGAAGTGGCACATTTGGACTGGGTCAATCAATGGTTAGTTCCAGACCCAAAATAATTTCCATCCTTTGCTTCTAGCACAAAGAACAGTGACAATTTTAGCTCATGATCCTATTTTTCATTTGTTTTTTGAACAATTCATGGGGAAGATTCACAATGTAGGCTTGTTCTCTTTGAAATATTTACTTGGCATTATTACAGCCTGTGACATTGTGTTGTAAGACTTTCAAAACGCTTTCAAAAAGAAGGACTTATTATTCTATGATGCTCACTGGGTGCCATTTCTTGCTTGAGAAGGCACAATGTAGGTTTAATAACAATAATAATAATAATAATAATAATGCTGTCAAAAGATGGTTATTAAGTACAGCAGGATTACTACCTCAATCTTGGACGGCCTTTCTCATTTTCTGTGTAGGCTGGAAGGGATCACCACATCTTAGGTCAATGCTGGTATGATAACCATTGGGCTAAACATAAAAGTAAAACAGAACTAAAAGATGATTTTAAAAAAAAAAATGTAAAAAAAAGAAAATGGGGTGGTCTTGAACTATGTGTATAAAGAAAGAAACTTTGTAACAGATTTCTATCAACTGTACATAGAAGGGGAAGCGAGCATGCATAAGATACAGACTAGTTCACTTGCCAGTAAGAAAAGATACAGGAGGACAAAGACATGGAACATAATATAATAGCATGCTAATAGCTTTAGATTACCTGGAAGAAAAATAACCAAACAAAAAAAAAACATTAATGAGTAACAAATGTAACTCAGTTCTGGGAGCGGGGGGGGAAACAAAACAAAACAAAACAAAAATAAAACCATAGCTAATATCGGGGCTCAGAAAGAACAAACTCAACTGCAAATTGAGATTAAGCAGAACATAATATTTAACAGTATTTTCTGTAAAGCCAAATGTAAGTGTATACTTCATATGATAAATGAAAACAAAACCAAAAAAAAGCAAGAATGTGTCTCTCCAAGAAAAAATTGTAATTCTTATGAAGTTTTTCACATTCTTTCCAGTTGTTAGAAAAGTTGTTATAAAAGGTGAGATAGCATTTAAAAAGTGGAGGAGAATCAGGAGCATCACTGTCTGCACCAATTCATAAATGTCAAGAAACTACAGAAAAAAAATGGAGATGTCATCATTATACAATGTCTGAAATCAATATTTCACTAAGTCTAAACTTTCCTGCCCTCCCTCTGCAGTTACACACAGTCTAAGGGTTATCATTGGAACAATTACAGACAGAAAATGAAAAAAAAAAAAAAAAAAGAGAAGTTCACAGACATTTATTTACAAAAGCATAAACCCCTGCAATAGCATTTTGTGTACAATCTGCGCTTTACTGTAAAAATAAGGTAACTGATTCACACAATTACTAAGATACTTAATATACTCTTGAAGTACCTTGAAGTACTCAGGTGGAAATATCTTAGGACTCTAGTTATTGTAGTTGTTGTTAAATATCCTTTGTCTGTTATTCTCCTTTAACTGAGGGTAGATTTAGATTAGATATTAGGAACACTGGCACAGGTTGCCCAGAGAAGCTGTGGCTGCCTCATCCCTGGAAGTGTCTAAGGCCAGGTTGAATGAGGCTTTGAGCAACCTGGTCTAGTAGAACATGCCCCTGCCCATGGCAGGGAGGTTGGAACTGGATGATATTTAAGGCCCCTTCCAACAAAAACCATTCTAGGATTCCATGTTGCATCTAACAGATTGGTTTAAATCACATTAGGTTCACCTAATCCAATTAGATTAGATATTTCATAATAACCTGACTGCTTTTCCAGACACAATTTTACTTTTGTCATGTCTAAAGTAATCACATTTTCATATTACAGTTTAGAAAGTACGGACATTGAAAAGAATATATTGTGGCCAATTGAAATTACACCAACAAATAGCATTTGAGGGATTTAAACAGATAGCAGCAATTATCCTCCTCTTTGTAGAGCATGAAAGTGATAAAAATTATTATTTTTCCAAGATCACTATAATATTCATGTATCTACTTAACTTTCTTCCTTGGGAGGTCCCATTTGTTTTCTTTAGAACGGAATAAAAAGATGTTAAAGATTATGATTATTCAGTACTTATGAGAAAATTAATAGCAGCTACGACAAAGGTATGTAAAATGAGTAACAGAATGTAGAATACTGTCTCACCCAGTATTAATAAAAAGGCTCTCTTACTTGGTGAAATTAAATGGGGAAAAAAAATCAGGGTGGACAGATGTAAACAGTCATTTTACAGAATGGATCTAAATGATAAAATACTTTAGACGGTATTGAGTTTAAATCCAATAATATTCAAAATAGTAGCCCCTTAATGAACATGAATAGTCTTGCTAGCTAGAATTTAATTATGAAATTATTGATTCTTATGGTTCAAGGCACAAAGTGATCATTAGATGGAACCAAGGAAAGGGATTCCTTCTGTGATCTATCATAGTTGCAGGGAGGCCTGTGTTTTCTCTGAAACAAACAATTTTGCTGACAGAGAATAAGTACTGGGTCAACTGCAGGTGGAGATGCCAGGTCCTAATAAAAAGGCAATTCATTTTATCTGGGGGGGGGGGGGGGGGAGGATATGGACTTTAGACTGCTATCCGAAAAGTCAGGTAGGAGTGTATCCAGGATTGCTGCCTACAACAATGGGCCTTCCTGCTTACGCCGCTTTAATTATTTGTTCTTCATGAGTTCAGCTGACAGAAGACCAAGTTTACACTCAGTTTGGTTGTGGGAAGGAGGGAGAATGGGAAGTTGGCCTTCTTGCCCTCATCTGAGGCCAGCTAAGCCAGTCTGTGCAGCAGTAAGATGACGACTCAAATTCACCCAGGCAGGGTCACACTGGAGAAGACTGAACCTCCATACTCTTGTTCCTGCTGATTCCTGACTAACACAGAAAGGGCAGGTAGTGTGGGTGAATCATGCAAATATAGACATCATTGAAGGCAAAAGGGTGGATACACTGCCATGATTCGATGTGCATTTTTCTATATCAGGAGGCATTGAGTGAAAAGATGCTCAGAGGGCTGCAACACCTCTCCTACAAAGACAGGCTGTGAGAATTGAGGTTGTTCATCCTGGAGAAGAGAAAGCTCCAGGAAGACCTCAGAGCCCCTTCCAGTACCTAAAGAGGCTACACAAGAGTTGGAGAGGGACTTTTGACAAGGGCCTAGAGAGACAGGACAAGGGGGATTGGCTTCACACTGACAAAGGGAAGGTTCAAATTAGGTATTAGTAAGAAATTCTTTACTGTGAGGGTGGTGAGACACTGGCACAGGTTTCCCAGACAAGTTGTGGATGCCCCATCCCTGGAAGTATCCCCAACAGTGGTTCAATTCTAACAGCAGCAACAAGAAAAAAATGCAAAGGAACCTAAATTCTCAGATGCTATATACATCTTGAGCTTGCAACAGTTAGAGAGCCCAGATCTATGGAGAGAAGAGTCACTTGGACTGTGGATTTTGAACTTTCACCGAGGATTGGAATAAATCTAGTTGCTTAAGTGTGGAACACGCAGGCAGAGAAACAGGGAACTGAATGTGGGTTTAATACATGTAACTACCCTGGTTCCCAGAGAAAAGATGAACTTCTGTGCCTGACACCGCACCCCAAGCTGGATGGGACCATGGCATGGAGGTAAACATTGCATCTTATTGACATCCACAGCACAGTGCCATGCTCCTCAAAAGGCACACACCAGTCCAGTTCAGATCATAAATGCCCTTTTCTCTGGAATTTCATCACAATCTCAGAAATGTGAGGGTCCCTGTGCTGTTGCTGGAGCTCTGACACATCCCATGAGCCATTCAAGCACCCGGAGCAGGTACAGCACCCTGCTGCTCACAGAGGGACTCCCACAGGGGTGCCAGTCAGCCCACAGCTCCCTGCTCCCTCGGGCCACAGGAAGTCTGCAAGGGGTCTCCACTGTAGCCCTCTGCATGTGCAAGTTCTTGTTCCCAAAGTTGAAAGAGTACTGATGATGAGGTAGTAATCCTGCTTTTCCCCATTCTGTTATGAAGCTCATCCAGACAGGAAAGATACTATTTACGTTTTTCTATTTAAAAATCACTTATAATTGACGATTTTGCATGATGCATCATAGGGTTTGTGGGACTCTTAGAAGCATGCAGAGTGAAGTACAAGGGCAGAGCATTTCTTGAGCTTTGTACTGAGCAGACAGTACTGGCACATTCGAAAAAGTAACTTTTTATGTTGTGGTGGAATGAGATTACACTTGGAATGTGTTTGCTTTATGGCAAAGCCACATTTGTGGCCTAATTATAACACAGGACGCAGTTCAGGATTGGATAAATAGCAAGGAATGTATCTGAAAGCAAGTCTCCAAAGATCAGAGGGTTCCTGTGCCCCTTTGTGGAGTATGTGTGCCTTAAATATGCACATTCTTAATTTACTGCTTGAAGAAGAATTTGCTATGTCAGATGTTCCACAGAATACCACTTTCAACATTTGTGCTATTTTGAAAGCAAAAAAGCCAACAACAAACAAGCAAGCCAAAAACTAGCATAAAGGACAAATGTTGGTAGATAGTTCAGCACTATGAAAGATTATATACATTGAATTTTGTGAAATAGAACTCTACATTATGAGAAGCACAAAGCAGACTAACCCAAATCCCTAGGATCCTGAAAACATGGAAACTTTTCTCTTTCATAAATAAATAGGAAAAATATATTTTTCCTTTTCAGGCCATTAAGCTCCCTCTCCATAGACATCCTTATCCTTTGCTTGGCAGCTCTTCTGCTCTCATATGGCATACAAGGAAAGCCTTCCCCAAAACACCTGATTATCTCAGTCTAGCAGCATGAACTATATTTTCTAAAAATGAACTTTATTTGTAAACACTGAAAAGAAAAAAAAAATCTAACCACATAGAAATCGCAATAGACAATTCTAATGGGAACACAATTAGCAAGGCTGTGTCATTCATCTGCCCAGCTCTGCCCCACTTCTCTGACAATGAAGAATAAGAGCTATTTCTGTGAGTCATAAAAACCCCCTGTTTGAGCAATTATTACACGTAATCATGTAACTAAATAGGAAGTTTCATACTGGGAGGCAAAAAGCCTACAGTAGAAAGCATGAAAATATTAACTACAAAGTGATAGATCAAAGCACCTCCCTTTCTCCCCATCCCTGTGCTAGTCCCAAAGGCTATATTTCTTAAGGACCAAGCAAGTCTGCTTGCCAGTGTCAGCTGCTCTACACCTTTTAAAATTATTTCACAAACATTTCAGAAAGGCAGCACTATACCAGATTTATGGTTATTCACTTATGTTTACAAATCCAGAAATAAATTTAGGAATTGAGGATTATCTAGGTTATCAGACACACTAGCATTCACCTGCAATATTACCCATAATATATCTCAATGTTCTTGCGCATAGACAGAACATAAAGGTCCTCCAAAACCAGACTGAGACTATCCAAAGGAACAAATCACACTGCACACCTTCAGAGTTAGAAACTTTGCCCCATCCCCCATCCCTTAACACACACATTTCTGCTGAAAAAAGCATTTTTTAAGTTATCTGGGAAGATGCAGAGCCAGCAAAGCAAGAATTGGACGATCTACAATGCATGTCTAAACAGGGCTTATACCAAATCCCAGCCACTTCAAACAAATCACAGATGCCCATCAGCGAACCAGGGTCCTAAGGTCTTTTCACTTTCTAAGGTTGCTCAGAAGGTGATTCTTTGATCACTTGTATACAGTAATAGACACCCAAGAATCAATAGCTGTTAATAAAATATTAGCTTTCTCCCAATCAATATGAACACAACTATGAAATATTCAGCACAGGTACGAAAATGAGATCACAACAAAATGAGAAATGTTAATATATTGTCTCATTGTGTATAAAATTTACATTTAGATTGAAAAAAAAGAAGAAAAACCAACCAAAACCTGCTAAAGCCTTTGTCATACATATTCCTCACTGTCAAAAAAGCCCATCAGACATAAGCACCATGAACTTTACAGGAAATTTTCTGTTCAGCTTAAAAAGCTTTATACAATTCCTTTGTTTCTGAAGTAAAAGCCTTACTCTGCAAGCAGCAAATACAAAGATACAATGGCAGAGCAGCAAAGTGCTGCACATTTCACAGATGTGGCACTTCTGACTCGCCAGCCTATTTTCATCCACCATGACACACTGCCTTTCATGAGTTATACACTTGTCAAATCCAAATAAATATATTGCAAGCTCTTGGCCTTTCTAGAGGTCTAGTGATTGCATCCCTGATCATCATCACTACTCCTTAAACGGAAGTGGGAGGAATTTAGCACTCCCATGTTCCAATGTGAATGGGTTCCTCCTCCTCTGTGTGGAATTCCTTTGGAAGAAATGGTCTTATGTGTGTATCTGCACAGTCTTTGGTCAGATAAGACTGCATGGTGGAGCATTTGAGCCTGTTTTCCGAACATTTTCCAGCAGTAACATGCTCATTATTACTCAAATCAGACAAGCCACAGAATGTATTCAAGCCCCAAAAGCAAACTCTATAGTTTGTACCTGGCCATTAGTCATCCACCTGACATCTCTTTGTCTCGCTGAACAATGTGTTTGGCCAGAAAAAGAGGACACGGCAGGGCAAACAGAGAACCCCTGTCCAGAGTGGTCAGCACTGGGCCTGGCTAACCAGCCTTTGGAGGCAGACATTAACACAACCTGGGACTCTGAGAATCAATACAGGAGGTTTAGGTCACATCTGTCTGTCTGACTTGCCAACCTCACACACACTGCACCTCCTCTTACCTGGGACCATTCTTTAAAGCATCTTCCTGGACACACAACAACAATCTGGCAGCTCAACATGAAAAAAACTTCTGTAAGACACCAAAAGTCTGGGATCAAAGACCCAGAATTTTCTGAAGAGAAAATGTGAAGTTATGAGGAAAACCCACTTAGAGTATTGTTGTACTGTTCAGCCATAAAACTAAAAATAGGCGGTTGGGTTTCAGATGAGAATAAAGCACATTCACAAAAAGATATTTCAAATATTAAAAGGCACTGCAAATAGAAATGTCAAAGTATTCTCCATGTTCACTGAGAATATGACAAGAGGTGACAGGCTAAATTGTGGCAAGGGAGATTTAAGGGAGCCATTAAGCAAACCTTTCTTAGAATGGCTGAGTAAGGGGGGAACACACACACACACACACACACAAAAGGGATTCAGGCATTTCCCTCACTGAAGTTGTTTAGGGTTTTTTTAAGAATAGATAAGACAAAGGATGTTTCAGGATTCTGCCTTGAGGGGCATTGGAAAGCCTGATGCCCTTCCCTGTGATTCAGCTACTTCCCTGATTTATAGGAGAGTTCAATTCTGTGTCTGAAGAACAAAGAGTTTGTTACAAATGGTTCTAAAAACAAAATACAGACTGGGACATTTTTTACTTGTTTGGACAAAGAAGATGACAAACCCTAGCTGTTGGAGCTCCAGAAAGATCAGAACTCAGTCGAGTAAGCTCTTTCCCAAAAGGAATTCTTTAAGGCACTCACACTTACAGTGGAAGCAGATCACTAAAACACAATAGCTTTTTGCTCCCAGCCACTGACACTGATCCTGCAGCTGCTGCAGGTTCCCACTAAGAAATCAGTGTGGTGGCTCCCTCTTTCCATCCCTCACCTCACTGTTTCCAGTATTTGCTAGATTTAGGAATCAAGAATTCTTGGGCCATAAAAATGGATTTAGTCGTTTTGTATCAAGGAGAACTCTTGCAATAAGAGAGCTCAGGACAAATGCCAACCAGGTGCTTGTCCTTGCTGGTTCTTTAGATGGGCAGCTTCATTCATGGATCCTGAACAAGTATTAAATCAATACTGTTATTTTTAAGCCTAAACTTAGTGCTTAAGTTTATGCACAAGCATGAACGTGCATAGGCAAAAGAATTTAAAATACTAAATTTTTGTGATAGCATATACACCAGCACAAAAGGCTGCAGCTAAGAAATCATGTGAAAATGTTAATTATGCCTAAGTCAGGAAATACAACCATCAGCATGATTTGCGGTCAGCTGTTTAATTAATTTTAGTATTAATAAAGTTACAGAAAATCAATGTGTCAAAAGGACTTGAAAGGATTACCAACTGCTCTGGACAAATTAGCAACACTTCCATGCCTAGAGCATAGCAAAGCACAAAGATGTTTAATTAAACTATTTACCAGTGAGGAATTTAAATCACCATAAATATTACATTTTTAGTACATTTTTTTCCTCAGATTGAAGGCACTTAGGAGCAAATAATATGCAGTTTTCTAATGGCGTTTTTTTAAAGGAAAGAGTGTAAAAAATGTTGCAGTTAAACCCAGTAAACCCAGAAAATGAGGGTGAAGTCAGGAACAAAAGAATGTAACATGGCATTTAAAATTAGAGGACTGGGGAATAATTCAACTCCAAAGTAACAAAAGATGTTACAAAACTGCATAGAAAGAAGAAGGAGAAGATTTGTAATATGAGGGCCGTGTGGTTACTCAGGTCCCATGTATACTGTGCTTCAATGAACTGCTATTGTTTCTTGTGAAAATGTCAATATCCATAAAAATAAACCTTACTGTTCACTGAATTCTTGTTGTTACAAGTCTATGTTTTTCCCATTTCTGATTTTTCTGACTCTTTACTAGACTCTCCAATGTTGCCACTGTCTCAGCATGAGTTTGGGCAAAACACTCCACCTCTCTGTGCCTCAGCTTCCCTTTTCCAAAAGAGCAATTAAATACTTACCAGGCTTCAGGGGATGCATTGAGAAGCTACATTATCTATTTTAGTACAGCATTCTCTGACAATACAAAAGAATCATCCTCTTTATAATTATTAAAAACAGAGCTTCCCTGTGGCAATAGTGCACTAGTTATCTCTCTGTGGACTTACCTAAAGCCAAAATGAACGTGATTGAAAGCTTTCTCCTGAGTTAATGGGGTTTGAGTCAAAACTCGGGTGACTGTCAGTCAACTGATGTGGAATTGCTCCCTTTTTGTTTTGCTGGATTGATTTAATACTGTTCTAGTCTTCTGTTGACTTGTCCTGCAGAGCAAAGAAATGCTCTCTGAGGCAGGCAATACCCATTGGTGCATAGATTACCTGCTGCTGAACTTGGCCAACAGCCCTCTGAGAGACTTGAAACAAATGTTTCTGCATTTCAAGGCCCCCTGAACTAAACGACAGTTCCCTTCACTGTTCTGGTAACCGAGGTGCTATTGACTGCAGTTCAAACAAAAGAGTCCTACTTAACACGAGGAGCCAAGTCCTGCCCTGCCTTATCTGTTCTTGACATAAAGGATCTCGGGAAAGGGAAGACCAGCACAAAAATACTTTGTGCCTGCTGAGTTAGCACAAGCACAGTGTCATCTGTTCAGGTTAAGACCAGTTTCCAAGTGCAGTGAGAAGACAAGCACACAGATCAAGATTCAGCTCCTAGCAGGTTAATGGGTATCTTCAGTGTGTAGTGGACGGGGTGGATTCCAAAGCAGGGAATAAATACTGGTGCCAGTAAAGTCAGGGGGTCCAGATCTGCCCGAGGGCCGAGTCAGACCCATTGTGCTGAACATCTGATACCTAATCTATAAATGCTGACATACCTATGACCCCAACCCAATTAATATTTTCATAATTTTCTCTGAAAAGTTTGGCAATTTTGCCAAGTGGTGCCTGCCAGAGGTGGGATGAGATGTGGGCACCTGAGGACATTATGAAGTTCAACAAGGCCAAGTGCAAGGTCCCGCACCTGGGTCAGGGCAATTCCAAAAACACATTCTCTCTGGGCAAAGAATGGATTGAGGGCAGCCTTCAGTAGGAGGATTTGGGTGTGTTGGTGAAGGAGAAGCTCAACACAACCGAGCAATGTGCACTGGCAGCCCAGAAAGCCAACCACATCCTGAGTAACATCAAAAGCAGTGTGACCAGCAGGTTGAGGGAGGTGATTCTGTCCCTCTACTCTGCTCTGGTGAGATCCTACCTGCAGTGCTGCGTCCAGCTCTGGGGCCCAAACATAAGAAGGAAGTGGACATGTTGAAGAGTTTAGAGGAGGCCACGGAGACGCTCAGAGGGCTGCAGCACCTCTCCTATGCAGACAGGATGAGAGAGTTGAGGTTGTTCATGCTTGGGAAGAGAAGGCTCTGGGGGGACATTCCAGCAGCCTTTTAATACCTAAGGGGGGCCTGTAAGAAAGCTGGAAAGGGACTTCTTACAAGGATGTGTAGTGACAAAAAAGGGCAATAGCCTAAAACTGGAAAGAGAGAAGGTTTAAGTTAGAAATTAGGAGGAAATTCTTCCCTGTGAGGTTGGTAAGGCCCTGGCACAGGTTGCCTAGAGAAGCTGTGGATGCGCCATGCCTGGAAGTGTCCAAGGTCAGGCTGGATGGGGTTCTGAGCAACCTGGTCTAGTGGAACATATCACTGTCCATGGTCGGAACGGTGAAACGAAATCATCTTTAAGGTCCTTTAGAACCCCAACCAATTATAAAAATTATGTAGTGCTAGGCAAGATACTATTGATATCCTAAGATCTAAAGAGACCACTTCCCCAAAACATACCTGAAAACCATTCTACCACAGACCTACCTTCACTGCTTGCTGACACAGACTTGTGTTTTCAGCTAGGAAACAAGTCTATCAATTCCCCAAATTCAGGCCATCATGAGAACAGCAGTAACATTTGTTTACTGACCTCTGTGAACATCCAAGACCCTGCACAGTACTTTGAAAGTGCAAATGCCACACCAAAACAATGCTATTGCTTTCTTGAATGCTAATTTAGTTCAAGAAAAAGAAACAGTGGGAAAGAGGGTCAGTAGATTAGATTTCAGAAAGAGCACTGTCTTTCAAAGAGTGACCATATCATCAATCGGCTGCCTGAGAGCTTCTATTCAGGTCTTTTACAAACACAGCCAGTGATTCTGGATGTGACAGGCCAGTAACCTGCCCTTTGAGATTGCCACTTCACTGTTGTGAAACTTGCCGCATTATTAGTATTATTACAGGGTCAACTACACCACCTTGAACCTGACAGGTAAACTCCAGCCACAGAAATATAAAGGCATCAATTTTAGTGATAGCAAACAATTTGAACATTTGTTCTAACCACAGGAGGAAATTTCTGCAGTTGAGTTGCCTTTCACAGATAGGGGAGGGGAAGAAGGGAAGAGCAGGAGAAAGGGTTTCTGACTTTTTTCCCTTGAAAATTAAATGTCTCAGAACTCTATGTTTTTCTACGCTTTAGGCACAACTTTTCTAATAACACGCTGCAGAAGGGCTTGTTCTGAACAGCGCATTACATTCCAAACTGAATGCTGCTCCAGAAACCACACAGGATGGAAGGGAAGGGGCTTATGGGATAACCTGGCAAAATCATTAGGTTTTCTTACTTCCTCTTCTCTACCCATACTGTAAATCAAATTAGCATGCAAACTCAAGACTAATATTTATATTCTAAGACTTCTTCTAAATAATATATTTCTATGTAACATCATTTTTTCCACGGAATTAAAATACTGTACTATGTGTTTTGAAAATACTTCCCATTTCTGTGGTAGATAAGGGCTTGCTTTATGCAAGTTACATACAAATATTTTAGTGTCTCAGTGCTTTGAGAAGCCAAAAACTAAAGAAATTCTGTGAACATCATCCCACCAAATGAGGACTGAAAAAGGGATAAAAGCACAGTCCACTGTTCATACATTATGCAGAACTGCACAACTCCATAGTAAAATATGGAGGTGGATTACTTTCCCGAAGGAAAACATCTGTCAGCAAAGCTGGGTGCATAAAGAGAAGGGTGTTTGCACACAGGTCTCACCACATTTTGGCAGAACAGGGTACTGACATATGTTGAGTGGCAAGATAACTTTCTGTACTACTTCTTCAAAGATGCCCTAAGGACAAAATGGGCTGAGACATTCCCAAGTCCTAAGGAGGCTTCTTCATCTTCCAGGAGTGCCATGAGTAATACATGGAAATAGAGGAAGAAAAATCTCTCAGCAGTCTCAGTTGTGAAGGTCTTCAAGCTTTAATACATAATCAGTGAATAGTTGTAGGAAACGAAAAACAAAACAAACAAACAAAAAAACCAAACAAAATGAAATACAGCATTCAAATCCAGTAGTGATCACACAAAGTGAAGTAACTTATTCTCTGAATGACTGCAGGGTTTGGGGAAGATTTTGGTGTCCCAGGCAAGGAAAACATTGCAAAATCACTGATATTTTGTTAAATGGTTATCATAGATGTTAAAGGCCAGGAATCTTTTTCATGACCATTCTGATTGTCTTCACAGAAAATTCCAGTACTACTATGCAAAAAGAGACAAAACCTACCCACACTGTTTCCTCTTCATATCAGCATGTTATATGTAATTATTACAGATAATTTATAGTTCATTAAGATGAAAGGGCATTTGTATACTTTATTGAGTGACAGTGGGACATAGAAACTAGTTTCAAACTACAAAAATTCATATACATGAATTTTGAAAATCATACCAGAGAACAGATTCAGCCCATCAAAAATAAAATTATTATATTTTTATTAAGTAATTTATAATGCTTCAAAAAGCATAAAACAAAATAATGCACCTCTGAAGCAAACTCCCAAACTGCTATGTCAGAAGAAAGCAACCCAAGAGAACTTATTTTACAACAAGCAACCAGGGTAAAAACCTGTGAGAGTCAATCAAATGCTTTAAATCAGTAGATTCCAGCAAACAAGAACATCTGGAGCAGCAAATCTTGCTGCCAGTTTCGGAATGGACAAGACTGTGATTTACTTGAGAACAGATAAACAACCTGTCAGTGTCACAGGAACAGACTGAAAAGCAGGTTCCTATTCAAGGGTAACTTTTCTTAATAAAACTGTCTTTCACTCAACAACTTAGTTTACATTCAGAGCACAGAGCTCTAGAAATAGGTAAGCAGAAAAACACTGATATACCTTTCTTGGTGAACAAAGGTTGAAGCTATTACTAAGCTGACTAACTTGTCACAAAATACCTCAACACATCAGGTCTTTTGCTTATGTGAGACTGAACATTGATAATTTATTGAAATAGTCACTACTTAATTTGAAATCATAGTTAAAAGTTTCACGTAATTGGAGACTTCATCCAGAATATTGTTTTAGTCACTCTGTCTCTATGACTGCATTTTCTATGCAATCAGCAGAGCTTCCAAGACAGTAGTTTCTTACTGATAACCACAGAAGTTCCTACTTCACAGTTGGAAACAATTATTCAAAAATTGTTTGGGGAAGAAAGATTTCAGCAATGTCAAAACAGCAAAAATTAGTTTAATTTTAGAAAGATTCAGTGTTTTAAGAAAAGGCATCTGAAGCAGTGTATTTAAAATTCACGAATATCCAAATGAATTTCATTTTGCTCAATTCAAATTGACATAGCATTTCAATAGTTACTCCATTTCTTTTTATAAAGATAAACCCCTCAATATCAAATTGAAATATTTTAATCATCTCAAAAATTATTTCTGATTTACGGCTTCCACATACAACTGCTTTCCACCTTCTGAAAGCTGCCAGAGCTGGGGGATTGGACACCAAGGCCACCAAGCACACGCCTGCCCAGCAACACACAGAATCTGCTCAACAGCGGGTAATGACTTTGTGCCTCCATGAAGTAGACTCAGACTTCCCAAAACATGTTAACTCCTGCTCTGTGGAATAACTCTGCTTTAAGGTCAACAGTGCATAAAACACATACATGCCATGCATGTGCCTTAAGCACATACATTTGAAACTTCTTAATCCTTGTCCTGAACCCATCAGTCTTACCCCCCCACACACAATTGTCATCAGAACACCAGCCCATCTCAGGCTGTCAGATTTCTCTCCAAATGCGTGGTTCAACGACAAGAAAATTTCTTGTTTATTTTGTTTGAATAAAGAGTAATAATTTAAAAAACCTGAATAATAGCTACAATTTATTTCACTTGTGCCTTCTAAACACTCGGTTTCAGTATAAGGGGGAACTAGTTGAATATTTGCTGCCTGGGGTTTTTTTATTAATTTTTTTCAATCTTTGCTATTATTGCTTAAAGTCTATATAAACATAATGCAAAACGCAAAACAGGATTGGTGCTTCTATTGCACAGTACTTATTTTAACTACAGTTGTTATTATTATAACAAACCATCATTTCTAGATACAACAGGCAATGAACTAAGTTCCTCCTGATCTATGTTACACACTTGCTGTGCTTTTTAACCGTGATGTCAAATATGAAGTCTTTTTAGCAAGACAATAAACCTGCAAGAAATAGTTATCTCCCTCATTCTATTATTTGTTCCCAAGTCCGCTCCTGATTTTTTTGTGTGTGCATGCATTTTAATTAGATGCTCACCCATTACTGTCAAGCAACTTATCTTACTACTTCACACTTTTTTGGTAAATCACAAATACCTTGCTTTCTAAACCCTTTGCATGTCTAATGATAGTGTCTTGCTGGAAAGAAAGGATTATTAGGAAATCAGTAGTGCATCTATGGAAAAGCAAGTGTCAGATTAGCAAGAACACTCTCTCCATCACTGTGAAGGCTTCTACCTCACCTAGCAGACATGTTTAGAACAGAATTGAAGGTCTGAAGCTTTAAGGTCTGCATCTATGATGTGACATTATAAAAGATCAAGAAAAACTCAAAAGAGACAGATTATACAGAAATAATGACTCTGGGCAAAATAAAAATCACCTTCCTGAGGGCAATTTAGTACCAGCCTCTCTCAAGAGGACTTTCCTACAGTTTTATAAACTACATAATCTTAGCTAAAAGACATGCTGTCATCATAAAAGTCAACATTTCCTATGACCTTCCCTAATGATAATGTGCATTACAATGTAGTTATTCCAGGCTGGAAATCATTCTCATATGGAACACTCTTGTGCCATCTTTCCGCTTGAGAAAACAGCTCACCCAACACCATTCTAAACATGGTATTGTGCCAAGCTGACATATCCATTTCCACAAACCTGCCTGATATTTTCCTCCTTTGCATGAACAAAATAATCCATCAAAATAATCCCAAGATCAGCCTTTCTGGAGTGTTGTGATTGAAAGATGTTATCCAAGATACGTAGAGCTGGGATGAGCAGTTCAGTAGCTTCTCATATTTTTCTGAGACTGCCAGAGAAGGTCCCTTAGAAACTTCTAAATGGAAAAGAGACTTACCTACCTTCCATTAAGAATTTTTAGAGATAATTTTGCTGATAGGTATTAAAAAATATTTATTGTCTAATGCTATCTTTTCTGAACCATGTGTCATAGTCCTTGAGACATTAGTTCTCAGCATTAACAACAATTTCCAAATCGCCTAAAAATAACTAGTTTGGAGGACTTTATACATTTTCAGTTTTCCTTTTACACATTGCTCTCAACTCCGTCCAGAAAGCTTCTCCTCCTGGATAATTTCTAATGTCTCAATCCACTGACCAGTCTCAAACCACAGCTAACAAAGTGTCATTTCTTCCCACAGCCCGTGCAATCCGATCTCAGCCTCCCCACCTCACACAGAGCCAGACGTGGGGCACAAAGGGACCGTGTCCCGGCTGACAAGAGCACTCAGTGGTTGCACCACAGGCCTTCTTCAGCCACCTTCCAAGTTAATTCCAAAGGGCTCACACATAGGAAAGGTACCTCATACCACATTTATCTCTCCTGCTTGCACCTAAATTTTACACTGGCATAGTACCAGCATTTGGGATGGAACAGGGAAGCTCAATAACACACATAGCACATGGAGTACAACAGCACTGTTGCTGTACCTGAGAGCTCACCTGTACAGGAGAAATCATCCACACGGACATATCCCGCAACACACTCACAGCGATAGGATCCAGGCAAGTTAACACACACGGTATTGGCATGACAGTAATGCATCTTGGCAGCACACTCATCAATATCTGCAGAGAAAAACCACCAAAGAAAAAGGTTACAGTCAGTGAAAGGACATTGGAGAAAATAAATTCCATTTACAACTCCAAAGGCAATCAGGTTAAATGCCAGCATTAAGGAGCAAAGAAAATTCAGCAAAAAATATTCCTTAAAATAGAGCTAAAACACCTGTATCATAGTAATGTGTTCCTTCACACTGTTCTTCTTGAAACACTATTTTTTTTTAACTCTGGAAAAGTACCGCATCTGTTTGGATTTTTTCCTACAATGCTGAAAAACAAAAACTGATGCAGTTTTCAAACACATAAAATAGTGTCAGAAGTATGCCATACTGAAAATCCTAACTCTTAATGTCATAGTAACTCTGTACAGTGTGGTATTAGTTGCAGTGCTGGTCAGATATGATGTGGCAATGTTTGTCAGGACAATGTAGAAGCAGATTCAACTGCTCAGTTGGACAGTGAGTGCTCCAGACCTCTGTATTAACCCAAGTACTCTGACAGTGCCCTGTCCCTGAAACACAGGAGTTTCTGTGCAGGAGTTACTGGACAGGGCTCTGTGCCACTTCCACATCTCACACAAGCAGAAGACTGAACTGGTCATCTAAGTCCATTTTATGCCTGCTTTGCACCATGTCAAAAGAAAAAACAAATGACTAAGGAGCAGCAAAAGCTTGACCCCATACCTCTGCTTAAGCAATCTCTATTGCTGCTGCAAATCCAAAAATCAAAACTGTTTTGCCAAGAGTGACTCAAACCTATCATTTACTTGCCTGTTTAAATATCTCAAAGCTCTGCGATATTGTAAACTGTAAAATCTTCCCCCCTTCCCTCCTCGCCAGAACCAGACATTACACTGAAGAATTTTCTTTATTTTTCTCTCAGCAGGATAGATTTTCTGCTTAGCAGCACAGACTTCACATGAAGTAATTCATGGTTTTCAAAGCATTAATTCTAGTGTTACATACGTCCACACAAAGAAAGATGAATCAGACTCAATTTTTTTGTCCCTATTACTTTCTTTTTGGTATTGATTGCTCCCACTCAGGAAAGGTATCAATTGACAACACAGCTGAAGACCCTCCTAGGCTGGAGTACCAGTGAGTTGCTCACCCCACAGTGCAGTCTCTGCCCAGCCATCTGTAGAGCCCAAGCTACAGACTCCCTTCTCCCTCAACACACCACGCTTATGGAGACTCAGCAGAAGTGCTACAAGGCATTAGCACCGTCAGCATTCAGTCGCGGAAGGTGGAGGAGTTTAATTGTGCACATGCTGAGTTCTTGGTTACCTAAATTCCAGTATCCTGCTTAACCTTCCTCAACTGAAGTGGCTGCCGTTGAGATACACCCACATTTTTGAGTCTCTGAAAATGAAACACATGCCAGCTGCACTCACACTTTCCACATTATAGACAGCTGTCCAGCAGGAACTACTAGCTAAATTGCTTCATGTTGGCCAGCAAACAGCTGTCAGTTGGCAGTGATTTCTCACTGCTGCCAACTTGGGATGAATTAGAAATGATGGCCTGGAGGCAAAATACTTTGTATATCACTGCAAACACCTTAAACTCTCATTCCTGCATTTCTGTTGTTTCAGTTGCAGTGCCAGTTGATTAAATGAATTTTAAAAAGTCAGGAGCATCAATATATGAAAGATAAAAGCCACAAAAATTCCTCCCACATGTCTTGTTATCACACCACTGAGTGCTCGAGCCACTTGGGAAACACTCAGGTGTTGACGTGTGTTCACACTGTTCTGCTCGCAGACTATTTTTAATAGGCTTTTGGAGCATAGCTTTGAGGAGTTTTGTTCTTGCATATCTAATAATTTTCTAGAATAAAAGGAAAAGGAATAAAAGATGTCTGTAAAGAAAGCAAGAATGTCAAAACAGCAACCAATTCACCTGAAAATTAACCTTATGCACTACTCTTCATCTCCAGCTTCCTCACTGAATTCATTGGACTACACCTCTCTTTCTTCCCCCAAGGAGAAGAGAGAGGATTAAAAGTCTAAAAGAGGAAGGAATTTGAACTTTGATTCATTGCAAGAAAGGCCCAGATTGCTGTAACAAAAGATACAAGAATACCCAGAGATAAAAAGAAAATTCACAACCTATATGAAAATATTGCCATGGGAGAATATCTGAAAAGAGACTAAGGACTTCAAGTGATGACTTGACTATAAATAGAGGAATTGAGGAAAACTGGCACTGGGTTGCTGCAGAAGTTCTAGAGTCCAGGAAGAAAAATACCAGGCCTAACAAAGGAAGCAGAAGTAACAAAAGATCCATCCCTTCAAACTTTGCCCATTTTCTTTGGCACATTTTCCATAAACCCTTTCAGCATTTCACATTTTCTTTTATCTTTGCAATATTAGCCTTCTACTAATACACACATTTTCTTTAGAGAGAATAATATTAAGAGGTCAAAACTGGCAACAGAATTTTCTTATTAACGCTTGTAGGGCTACGCTAAAACTGTTGTTCTGGACCTCAATTCTACAAATTCTTGTAAAAGGTTAGGTATTCATCACAAAAGGCTTTGAGTTTTTACTTAATATTGTTAGAGTAAAATCCATAAAGCACACAGTGGTATATATCAGCTCAGCTGTAATGGAACTCAAATTGTGATTCATGTGTACAGATTGCTTGTCGTATTTGAAATATTAAAGCTCATCTTTTAGTGGTCTTTTGAGGTGACAAAAATATATGATTTATGTTTCTCTCTAGGCTGGTGAATTAGTCTGTTTTTCTTTTAAAAAGGTATACTTATGGTCTTCAAAACGAGACTTGACACAGTATAATGATCATGTACATATCACCAGCTTCCATCTACATAAGCTCAGCTTTGCAACAACAGAGACATTTGGGCTCCAGCTTTTCAGCAAGGACTATTGTGTTGCAGGGTGGGTTGGCTTGGTGAGGGGTGACCTACTGGGTTCAAGTGTTTCCTTAATGGGTTCATTATCTATACAGAGCTCTCTTTACTCCAGTACTCACATACCCTGTAGCTAATTAGTTATCACCGTTACTCTTTACAGCTGTAAATAGTGTTTGTGAAGTCACAGGCAAATATACATGTACTATCTTTTATTAGTTGCCAGTGCACTTAGCAATGCTATGAGTACACTGGGATAAAACACAAGAAAAGTATCTCAGTGGAACCACCTGCTCAGGACCTGACAGGTGATTTGCCACTGCAGGCACTCATCAGCTCATACCAACCAACAAAACAAGGTGGGCTGGAAAGATAATACAAAGGGTGTTCAACCCATAGCCCAGGAAAGAGGCTTTCTCGTCTGCAAATGTACTTTACAAACTACCCAAAATCTTTTCATGCCTCACTGCGAATTCTACTGCTAAATATCTGTAATATTGAAAGATGACAATGAGACAGCAAATCTCAACTAGAGCATCTTTTTACTATTTGTCCACTCCAATAAGTCACATCAAACCAAAATAATCTCAGCTGTAAAGAGGGCACAGTTCCTATTAATGGCAATGGGAGTTTTGTCCATTTGCCCAAAAGAGAAATGGACCTCTTATTTTTTAAACTCTTAGTCCTGTAATAACCATGAGTGAACAATCTTGAAACAAAGCACTCTCTGCCTCTGGAGTTGCAGACCAATGTTTGCATGCATTCCACAATAATCCCTTTAGTAGTATCATCACCTGTTGTTTGGGGCTTCATTGTTTAACTACTGAAAGACAGTAACATTCAAACCAAAACAAAATGAAACGAAGCATGAAGTGTTCTAGAGCACTAACAGATTTTGTATTTGTATCAGAATCAATTCTGCTTTTTCCATCTCTCTCCCAATTACTTGCCCTCTGGTTGGGGAGTATATTTTACCAAACTAAATTAGAATTTTTGGGCACACTATAAGGAAATAAAGACAGAAAATCAAAAACAGGAGAGGGAAAAAAAAACAAAAAAGACAGCTTTGCAGAAAGATCTCTAATTCATGATTATTAAAGTGGCGGCGGGGAAGGAATTCCCCTTCCCTCTTTTTATTCAAGTCAATACTATGCCTGAACTGTATTAGACTCTGGTCTAAATAAGCTGGATTTTTAAAAATGTAAAATCAACCAGTATTACTATTTAAATAATATCAAATCTTAAAATATGTTCACAAGCTGATGGAATCATATCAACCAAGTTTCCAAAACAGTGGAGCACAACAGTGGTGGAGCGAAAGACAGGCCCTAAAATTTCTGTCACCCTATGCTCATGCAAAAATGAACACGTGCCTTTTTCACCCCACTGACTAAGCAGAAACCTGGTCATTGTATTTACTTGCTCTCCAAATTCTCCCTGATTCTGTCCTCTCCTGCTCTTATCTCCTTTCCACTGCCAGACTCACTTGACTTCATCTCCACTTGCCTTTTTGTTTTTCCTTTTTACCCCCCACACTGCCTGTATTCTTTCTGATATATCTCATATGTCTTAGACACCCCATACCTGGTTTTTACCTCTAGTACAGGGCTGGTTTCTCAAACTGTGCAATAGAACCCTCAGGGAGCCATAAAGCATTAGACACAGCAGTCAGCAGTTCCCTGTGAGCTGGCAGCAGCTCAGCTTCCCCCAGTTGCCTGAGTAAGAAAAGACTAATTACTGGCTGCAAATGTTTAGACGAGCCTTAAAACTGTTTACCAACAACTGTTTACCAGTTTCCTCTGTGGCAATTCATGTCCTCCAAGGCAGGGCAGCAATGCAAACACAGGCAACCCTCTGACTTGAGGATGGAGCTTCTGCCCATTCAGAGGCAGGGAAATAACCCAAAACAAGAGCAGATAAGCAAAAGTAAAATTTTCCCTTTCAACAAGGCTGAGAAATATTACCCTAATGTTGTTAAGTAACTAATCAGCGAAAAATGCCTTCATAAATTAGGGCTGGTGTAGCATCACCTGGGAATCCATAGGCAATAAAATAACCATCAATAGAATAATATCAGGAAGTATTATCATTTTGACTTTTAGAGTATCATTAAAATGGTGCAGCCTCTTCCTCTGGGCACAGTGTAAAAGTGCTTTACATTGATATACCTACTTTACGATCAGGACTAGAGTATCAATATTCCAAATCTGCTTTCTGTCTATTTAACTGCCCCTTAGGGATGGAATTTGTATAACTATTAGTTTAAACAAATAAATATTTAAAAGCACACATTCACATGCAAATCATACTTGAACAGTCACACTTTCCAGCCCTGAACTAAGGTGACGTTCCTGAGAAGGACAAAAATAAAAATTCAAGTGAATTGGTCTTTATTTCAATAGTCTTAAACTTAAATACTTTTACCAATCACAGTCAAGAAAGCAACTGGTTATTCCTCAAAAAAGATATCACAACATTTTACTAGCTCTTTCTCAGCTACAGTAGTAAACAATCCACCCAGGAAAGTGGTTGTTTCCTAAAAGCCACCCTGATGAAGTTCAGCCTTAGACATTAAAATATTGCCTAGGTACAATACAATCCCCCTCTCCATCCTTGTCAATGCTTACAATAACACACTAATCATTAGCCTCTTCAGGTTATGATTTTTTTGCCTTAAAAAACAAAAATTAAAAAAATAGAGATTTTCATAACCTGAATCTCAAATGATCTGACCAATTCCCTGATTCTTTGGAGCCAGGGAATTTCATCTATAGTCAGTTTTGGTCATCATTCCTCAAAATAGCACAACCCTGTCATGAAAGACAGTACTCAAATTCTTAAATTTTGCTGTCCAGACTAGCTAATGTCCCTCTCGGTGAGAAGTTCTTCGTTTTATTTATTCTACTAAATTCTGCTCCTCTCTAAGGAAAACTGAAAACTTGCAGTTTCACTCTGCTTTGTGCTTTCCATCACTACACTGGCAATTTATGATGCATTATTAAAGGTCTGTGCCATTGGTTTGGTGGGATGGTCCCAAAGAGCCTTGAGATCTCTTAGGATAAAAACAGTTTATTTAAATTGAACTTTTCCTAAAGGATCATTTCAATCAGTTCAAAAGCTGCCACTGACATGTTAGCATTAAAGAAAATATAAGTAATGTGGTCTTGTTCCTAACAGAGAGGAGCTGTTTTCTTAACCCTAAGTGCATTCATTTGATAAACATATTAATTGAAAATGTTCACAGACTTATAAATATTACTTTTTTAAGATGTTTGCAGCTATAGCTCTTAGGGATGGTTGATAACTTATTCATAAGGTATCTCTGATAGTTGCAAATAAATTATTTTAAAAAATATGCAGCCAGAATTCACATATGATAACACAGCTTAGAGAACACAGATTAAAAATAATAACAGAAAGCAGAATTAAACATTTGGGGAAAGAGGTTTTGGCTAACAGCAGCAGCTCAGTCATTTGCTCAAACATGCCAAAGCAACTAGAAAAAAAACAAGTCAAAATTCTTCTTGTACTATTATAGCAGCTGCTGTGATGTTTAGAACTAACTGAAGTTAAAAAAGATTGCTTTATCCAGGATTATCCAAGCCTTTTAATTTTTTCTTTCTAATTATACTTTGAAAATATACTGATATTTCTATTTAGAATGCACAGCAGCAGAACAGGCTAGTAAGGAATGTGTCTGAGTGTGTGTAAGAACTTCGAATTCTTTAAAGATACTGCTTAATTTGCTCTTCCTCTCAGTGGCTTATCAGCCACCGCTCTGTTCCAGTCTGCCTGGCCAGCAGGATTCAGGACTTTTACCCAACTCAGTGCCACCATCCCTGCTCTCCAGCTACTCTCTGGCCTCTTGGACATCATCAGGGCAGATCAATGCCTTTGAGGACACTCTGCTGTAAGGGATTCCTGGATTCCGAGGAGCATTCGTTACATCCTCTCATGGACATTATGGCAGAGGTTCTTTGACACCTCCAGGTATTTTAACATACTCAGGAATACCAGCAGCTACTTGAAGAGAGAATTTTATATTTCAGGGAAATGACCTGGTGTCTATCAGAAAGGAAAAAAAAAAAAGAAAGGGAAAAAAAAAAGAAAAAAGAGGACAACGACTTATGCCGCTTAAACTGTGATAAGTGCTATGAAAAGTAAAAAGTAAGATGTAATGATAGGTAGCCTGGGAGAAATACTGAGAAACTGCTTTATTCTGAGGCTTCAAACTGACAGAGAGTAGGCTTAGATTAGACACTAGGAAGAAATTCTTTTCTATGAGGGTGGTGAAGCAGTGGAGCAGCATGCCCAGAGAAGCTGTAGATGAAGCTGTAGATGCCCCATCCCTGGAAGTGTTCTGGTGGAAGGTGTTCATTCCATGGCATTGGGGTTAGAATTATATTTAAGGACCCTTCCAACCCAGGCCACTCTATTATTCTATGCTGATTATAATTAGACCACTTCCATCTAGAATGCAGTTAATTCCATATAAGCTGGTGCTGGCCCTACAGGAGTTGTTGGGGCTTGGAACTTTGCAGGAGCAAGCCTTCAACAGGAGAAGCTGTGTGAGCACACAGGAGATTTCATGGGTTACAGAGCTATTGCTGTGTCCCCTGACAACAGGACTAGGTAATGAACCAGCAGAGATCTGGGCCAACTCTATCCATAGTCAGAGCAACAGTCCTGGCAGTATTGCCAAGGACACTGGAGTAGGTAAGAGCTAAATTCAGAGAGAGACAAGAGACAAACTCAGAAAGAGAATGCCATTCAAATATGAAGCATTTTAAAAGCTTCTCTTATAAGAATATGAACTTAGAAATAAACCCATGTTGCTGTAAGTCCTATGATGACATTAGCTTGTTCTTTTGTATTAGTTTTATCTTAAAAACCACTCAAAAACTGCTGTTCTTTTTTTTTTAGAGATCATGTGTTCAGTATTTCACATTAAAAATCCTTTTATCCATCACCCACACTTATTGAAAGTTAGGAAATAATGATATTTGTACATGCTATCTTTCTCAGAAAAGAATTTTTCTCAAAGCTTTTCTCCAAGTGTTAATTTGGAAATAAATAAAAATTTACATGATAAGTAAAACGTTGGGGTACCCACAGTTCATCCTTGTAAATATAATGAATGCTTGTATGGGTATAGGGACACAATAAAGAAAATATTGCTCAACTTCACCACAATAGTCATGTCTGGCAGTTCATCAGAAATTGAAAACATCAAAAGTCACTGGCTTTTCCCATCCTGCCTCAGGTATCCTGTATATTTTTCCATAAAGCAGGAGATGTTTTGGGAATCCTGTAGTTGTTGAGGAGAGGATGGTAAAAAAAAAGGGCTTATCACAAGGCATATGTGGGACAAATTCTTTCCACCAAAAATGGTTTGATAAGCCAAACAGTAAAACGTGAGCTACCCTGCCACAGTCTGTCAGCACAGCACATCTCCAGGCAACTGCAAGCTTTAAAGTTTCGAATCAGCAATTTGACACTGTTCACCATCACTCCCTTCTAAAACCTGGAGTACAATGACAAGAGGCTGATCTGTGCCACGTCCCTCTGATGAATCCATACAGATCAACAAATATGTGAATATCCATTCCCTTGCAGAAGTGGTGCCTGTCTGGGACACAGAGGAACTTAATCACTTTTCCCTGGCTAGAGCCCGTGATGGAAACCTCCAACAAACTACTACAGGGAAAAGGGTAGGAAGAGTTATATATAATAAATCCAACTGGACTACTCTCCCTTAGTACTACTCTTTCACCCATTTTTCTTCTTCAAAGGCTCTTAATGCACGAGAATTTATTCTAAATCTAACCACTTCATGCTGGGCTGTGAGAGTTGCCATTACATAAGTCTACGACAAACAAAAGGTTATGCTACTACTGCTCACAAATATATTACTGCCCATTAGAAAACACAGCAATATAATCACTTCATTCTTATGAAAAGAGTTCTGTTCCCAAGAAAGATTGCTCCTAGTTAACTACATAAGTGTACTCCCAAAGCCAGACTTGCTTTGGCTTTGATTTCACTTATGAAAGAAACTCCTTCTGGATCTCGGTAAGCACAGATGAAATAAAGACTGCTGTTGGAAAAGGAATGTAAGATTTCTGTAACAGATTCACCTCCTTATTCATTATCTTTCCAAACATTCTTAGAGATACCAGTGGATGCTTATACGGTGGGAAGAGGTGAGGGAAGTGTTGTTTTTCTCTAATCTTCCATTCACCTGTATTAGCCAAGCAAAACGATACATTGAAATAACTTCATCCATTTTCATTCAGCTAATCCCTTACCTTTTTAATCCCTTCTATCTGATTTTACTAATGGCTAAGGGTGAACAATGGATTACTGTATCAAAATAAACAATTCTTTCTTCCTGCCATTTTACTGAGAGCAATTATATTAAACACCTGGTTCCATCAGCACTTGTCTTATACCTCCATCCACAATTTTTGCGTCACTGTTCTATTTTTTACCCCAATACTCTTACCCAGTTTGTCTCCTTCTATCTATGTCCTGTGATATTGACTGGCTTACTCTTTCAAATCCACCCAGATGCTATCTTCAAATGATAAATTGTAGAAGGCTACCCATATAATTGATCTAGAATCCCTGTGCCCACAGCAACATTTTACTGTGGCATTTTGAAGGACACTGTAACCCTCTGAAAAATTAGATGCTTGTGAAAACTGTATGGTTTGTTGGGTTTTTTTGGGGGGTGGTGTCTTTATTATGTCCAAAAAAACCCTACAGTCCCTGGAAGATTACTAGGCTAGTATTTTATGATGATTTTTAGTATATACTGCTGTAGTAAATGAGATATATAATACATTAGTGGAACAAATCATATAAAATTAATACTCCGTAATTTCATACTGAAGTATTTTTTTCACTCAATGAGTATTTGTGCAGCACACAGATAATGGAAGGATATTGTCCCATGTTGGTAAACACCAACTGTGCCCTATTTTCTCTATTTACGGCCTTCATGACACTATTTGCATTTTCCCAACTGTTCTCTCTTAACATCTTTCCAACAATTCATTATTCAACTGTTTCCATTACATCATGTTCCTCTATCCAGCTCTGCTGAAAAATCCATGAGGAAACACTGAACTTGAAGTGGCAGACTCATCACCACTGCTGAGCAATTGCAGCAATGCCTCTTCAATGCCACATAATTCAAACCAGGTGGTTTCACATGATAGAGGATTTACTGATTTTATTTTCATGGGTCCAGATTATTCCCTGTTAATCAGTTTCCACAGAGGGATAGAGAAAAATATCATATTCAGATAAGAAAATTATGGATCATTGCAAAACAGTTCCTGAGTATCCCTTAGAGCCTTGCTAAACACATTTTTGTGTTCCACATCCTTGCTACACAATCTAGTCTTATTGTTTGTGCCTTTCCAAATTTAATTTAATCTGTAATGTAAAACTAAATAAAAAAGGAAGCATCAGCAGAAGAAAAATACCTAATTTTAGATATTATAAATATATACATTATAATATAAATATAACCTTAATTGATATAACTGAAAAATGCAAGATGCATTTCTCATCCGAGCAAATATGATAATCAGGTGTGATTTATAGCACTGGTTACTGAAAGAGGCATTTCTGGTTTGGAGATTGCAATAAGACTGCATAACCTGAGGTGAGATAAATAAGAAGAACAGTAAGAGGAGGGGGGGGGGGGGGGAATCCAACAGATGATCATAAAAATATTCTTTACCTGCAACCTTAAGTCCTGCCTCAACACTTGGCATGAATGTTACTTTAACTGCTTTGCTTTTGGCTATGAAATTGAATTGGTGATTTAATGCTTTCCCCTTTGATAAGAGAGTCACATGTTTAGCTGTGGTTAAAAAAAAAAGAAGAAATGGGAACACTCTGGTCCTTAATATTTCTTTTCTAGTAAATCTGCATCTAAATTACTACATCCCCTATTAATGATATTTTACATACTTTTCCTTTATCCGTGTCAGCTCCTGAAGAATACATTCACATGGATTCCCTCAAGTTCCACCAAGGCAAGTGGTCAGAGCACAAAGGAAGAACGGAGCAGAGAGATGCAGAGCCAGTCCTCCCTGGCCAGGAAACCTAATTGTGAGTGAGTCTGTTGCTTGGTTGATGTTTTAATAGAAGATCTTGAATGGGCACATGCCCTCTGGCAAAGAGCTTCACTGCAAGCAAGGTTTCTGAGACTCTTGCAGAAGCAGAATTTTCATTTGTAGTACACAGCACACCTTTGGGAGTGGAGGTTGGGAACAGAAGCAGCATTATGTAGTTATTCCTGATAGTGAATTACTATTTTATTACCAGCACCATTACATACATTTCAGAGCACGTTATCAGCAGTAAGGCCCAATTCCAGCATGACTACGAAGGGCTTTTACCAGTACTCTCAAAAAACAGCAAAATTCTCCATAAAATACAGGACTGCACAGCAGGGTAGTGAGTGACAGAAGCATACATCAGGTGAAAGTATCCTTGTGATAGTCAACAGAAAGACACCATGATCTTAATGGGCTTTGAACCAACCTGCTGCATGCGTATGTGTGTGTGTGTGTGTGTGCACTTATGTGCACACTGCAGAGGGAGATAAATCAACAAAGATCTCATCCTGAATGAGGAGAAAGAAAAGGAGGGTTGAGGGAGCATTACTGGTTTCAAATGCTGTGTTCTGACTCAAATTTTCAAGCTAGATTAAACTTTATTTAATAGCAAAATAGCAACTCAGATTGCTGTCAACGAAACCATGTATTTTTCTCTGGAGAGAACCATTATGAAAACAACATGAGCTTCCACTATCAATAAAAGAATGGAGACTTCTATCTCCATCTAATGCCTTTTCACCATCTAGATTAAGAAGCAAATTCTAGCCTGATTTCATTGGTCATTCTGCATTAGCTGTAAATAAAGAATGAAAAAAATAGAAACAGCAGAACTAGGCAAGCTGTGGATAGAAAGTCAATATCAAAAGTCAATGCAAAATACTCCTCATCTCCAACAGTTTCCAACGCTTTCTCTTCCCTCCACATACACCTCAAACTACTGTTCTTTTTTTTTAACAGCAGTGTAACCTAGTCACATTAGAGCACACAGCATGAAGTCACCCACATAGTAGAGCCAGACAGGACACTATTTGCTTCATGAAAACATACTCCCACTGTTAGAGACTTCAAAAAACATGAAAAGCGATGGTTGTCAAAGTAAAGCCACTCCACATAGAATTCATGAGATTACATAATAAAGACCCTACTTTGAAGTGTCTCTGAGATTTTTCTTAACACAAAGTTCTCATTTTTGTAACTGAAAATAATTCTGAGACTACAAATCTCATGTCAATGCAAATCAACATGCCTATACCAGCATATAATAGGGAATATCCATTTGTAGCTGCCAAGAACAGAAGAGAGCTAGCAGGCACGGGTGGGACTTGGTCCCCCAACACACCTGGCTACTGCAGATTATTACATGGCACTTGAATCCCAGACAGACAGGTGTTAACAAGGGTAATTCACTTGCTTTAGCAAGTTAAGGTACACTGTTCCCCTAATCTGTGCTCTGATCATGTCTCCCAACCCTGCATATCCTTTGCTTTCCTGCACAGCAATAGCAGAAAATGGCCTCCAGGAAGGTGCTGGACCACAAAAACCTCCTCTTTACTCCCAAGAGGAATAATAGCACTTCCAGGATTGCTGTGAATAGGAAATAAAGGGACGAGCCACTGCCTGTATTTCCATCCTTAACGTGTGCCCTTTGATGGAAAGCAGAGGGAGCACCTCAAAATAGGTTCAGAGTAACAATGTTAACAGAAGAAAAAGAAATTTCCTTAATGTTTGGGAAAGAAGCAGGAGCCTAGGTGTTAGCATATACATACATGAAAACGGTTAGGGAACAACTTGGACAGGGCTAAAGCTCCTGCTGATGGGCTGTAACACAAGACTGAGAAGACTGTACAACAAAAAACATTATATTTCCACAACAGTCAAAGCCCTCGTATCAGAATCCAAAAGTAGTTTCCTTTCTCAAAATCATAATTAGAACATGTCCTTCTGCTGAGAAAGTATTGAAAGAGAATTGCAGAATTTATGCCATTATCAATTACAACACATGACTTCCTACAGAAAAGAAACTCTGATTTTACCATGTTGGGTTTGGGTGATAAGGTCTTGGTAGCAGGGGGTCTACAGGGGTAGATTCTGTGACAAGATATCAGAAGCTGCCCCCATGTCCAACAGAGCCAATGCCAGCTGGCTCCAGGACAGACCCATCACTGACCAAATCTGAACCCGTCAGCAACACTGGCAGCACTTCCTGATATCACATTTAGGAAAAGGGTAAAAACCCCTGTGCAATAGCAGCTGGGAGAGAGGATTGAGAATATGTGAGAGGAACAGCTCTGCAGGCACCACAGTCAGTGGCGAAGGAGGGGCAGGAGGTGCTCCAGGCACCAGAGCTGAGATTCCCCTGCAGCCCATGGTGAGGCAGCCGTGCCCTGCAGCCCACAGGAGTCCATGAGGGAGCAGAGATCCTCCTGCAGCCCCTGGAGGAGCCCCACACTGGAGCAGGTGGATGCCCAGAGGAGGCTGTGACCTCATGGACAGCCAACACCAGAGCAAGTTCCTGGCAAGACCTTCGGCCCCATGGAAGGAGCCCCCACTGGAGCAAGTTTGGTGGCAGGACTTGTGACCCACAGAAGGGACCCCACTAAAGCAGTTCACAAAGAACTGCAGCCTGTGGGAAGGACCTACATTGGAACAATTCACGAAAGACTTTCTGCTGTGGAAGGGATCCCATGCTGGAGCAGGGAAAGAGTGTGAGGAGGAAAGAACAGCAGAGACAAGGCATTATGAACTGCCCATAACTCCCATTCCACATCCTCCTGTATTGCTTGGGTGGAGGAAGTAGAAAAATCAGGAGTGAAGTTGAGCCTGGGAAGAAGAGAGGGGTAGGAGGAAGGTCTTCTTTAAATTTGTTCTTATTTCACATTATCCTACTCTGATTTGATTGGCAATAAATTAAATTAATAGTCTGTTTTGCCAACGATGGTAATCGCTGAGTGATCTCTCTCTGTCCTTATCTTGACCCGTAAGCCTTTTGTTATATTTTTCTCTCCCTGTCTTGTTGAGGAGGGGAGTGATAAAGCAGCTTGGTGGTCACCTGGCAGATAGTCAAGGTCAACCCACCTAATTTACTCATTTTAAACTAGGAATTCTATTTCCTTTAGCCTGTGAAAAAGCAATCTAAGCAATTTTATCACCATATTTGTTATGTCTTAAGTACTAAAGAATGAAGAATCAGAGACCCATTTAGGATGGAAAGGCAAAATCAAGATTTTTCAAGTTTCCACTCCGCTTAATTCCTGTAAGAATGATGCTAATAACTGTCATTTTAGCAGCTGATAGGTGCAATTTTAATTAGTTAGGCATTGTTTTTCATTAAGGTGAGTGATGTACTGCAACCCTATTGAGTCATAAACCCGTCATTTAACACAACTGCCAGCCTTTCTGAGGCAACTCACTTGACATGCTAGGAAATCAAAGGAAAGGAGTGACTACTTTATCTAGACTGCATTCCTATTTCTGGGTATAATAAATGTCAAGGAAAAATTAATAATGCACAATAACAAGACGTAGAGCACATGCTGCTTTCTCACAAAACACTGATATTCAAGATTTAAAAAGACTTTTTTTAGAAGTCATCCACCTTCTTCCAATAAAGAACAGCTTTTCTTCCTCCTGTAGTGCTTTCATAAATCCAAATAACAAATAAGTGAAATAATCTACTGACACAATAGACTGATCAATCCTACAGTCTAACAAAGCTGAATATATACATATATATAAATAATTTTCTCTTTTACAATCAGTTTCTATTTACCTTCCAGTTTTTCAGAAATCGTAACAACTTTGTTCCTTAGTTCTACCTTCTTATTATCTTGAAAGCCCTAAAACAACTCTTTTGTCTAGTCCACAATCTTGAATTCACAAATCTTGAATTCAGCTCCTCTCTGACTGTTCCTGCACATATTTGAACACACATTCAGCCCATCCCTTCAGCCAAGCTCTCCTCATCTAACTTCTGGTCTTGCCTCATAAATCAGTTCCTACAAGTCCTTCATCATTTTTACAGTTCTTTCTGAACAGTTTTCTATTTATGTATTTTAAATTTTCTAACCCAACATGTCACCTGCTCTGAACTCTGCTTCTTAATCATCACAGTGATTTTGGAACGGTAAAATCATATGCTGCTTTGACCTTGGAAAACTATCCCAGAACCAGATGCTGTTAAAACAGTTTTAGAGAAAGCATGAAGGAAGAAAACTATACAGGAATATGAAATGACTGTGGTTAAATTATTTTGAGGCTTACATAGGGCCATAAAAACCTCCTAAACAAAGGAAGACTGATATTAATTTCTTGTAGATACAATTACATAGCGTATAATTTGCACTGATTCTAGGTTATACAAATCTTGCTGTTTTCAAATAAGTACTAAATTCTTGTATTCTGATAAATGCCCCATAAATCTGCTATTTCTTAAAATACAAGGAAGACACATCGTCATGGATGACGGGTACTGGGTATTTGCTTTGGCTCAAGGAAAGACTCAGCTCATGAGATGCACTAGAATATTTCCATGCCAAATTTTCAGGGGATAAAAAAACCCAGAGAGCTGACATCTGTACTATTTAAAAAACTAGTATTCACACATGTATCCATACATACATAAATTAAAACAATCCCCAGTTTCCCCATGCAGATCCAGGAGGGGCTCTGATCGCTGTGCATGCTGTGTTCATCTTAAATAAAAGGGATTCTTTCACACTTTAAAACCCTGAAGTCTCTATCTGGGCATCCTAAGCACAGGCATATAATTAAAGGGACATGCCATACTGCAGCTTGTTCAGGAATCAGTAACACAAAAAAAGGCATTAACACAAGGCAGATAAAAATACAAAAGCATCCATCTTCATACAGTCACAGGCAGTTCTTAAGACTTGGCTAGTAAATACTAAGAGCGCATCCAGGGTATCCATATGCTAAATCTGTATTTAGTTCTATGTCAGAAGAGTAATGTGTTGTAGCACCATGTATTAAAACATTGATTAATCATGTTGTTGATATAGTAATAATAAAATATTTTAATAATAATTTAAATATCTACTGACAGATGAAGAGCTTGTCTCCAAGGTGACTAAAGTGAATCTTATTCCTTTCTGCATATCCCTTAGGTATAGCCAGCTTATTACTACCTTGAGAAAATAATTTTTTCCTCTATTCACAGCATCTCTCACTTTTTTTGAGTTCTGCTGTTTTCTCTGATGGCAAAACTGTTCATATTTTTGAGTACAAATCTCAGTGGTTTGTACTTTTGCCGTGTTGCAATTCATCAATGCTGCTTTCATCTGCCATTTTATCCAGTGTCCGTGTAAATAAATACTGGTGGTTGATGCCTTACAACCCACCCAAAAGGTCCAGACATCTTGAAGGCATAAAGGAATTGGTTTGACAGTAGCTACTGATGCAATCTGACGTACAATATGAAGAAACGTGTATCATGCCTTGAAAGAATACTCTCTCTGACTGCTACACTTCTGAATTAACCATAAACCATAGAAGACATTTCTTAACTCAAAAGCACTTTTGGACAGATATAATTCTATTAGTTTCAGCAGAGGTAATTGTAAGAAGTTTTGTGTCTGAAAGTGGGAAGAAACTACACAGATGGCTGCAGACCAAAGCTAACTGTCCTTTAGGAAGAGACAGGCTCTCCAGCCTGGCATCTTCCATTCAGTTGGACTGGACTATCCATCCAACTAGGGATGTTAGCACAGCATTGTACCTGAACAACTATCAGCTGCAGTGTATTAAGTCATGAAGTGGACAGTCTGGGTTTTGCTATCTTAGTTATACTATTAAACATAAAATCGCCTCATTACACAATTCAAAGAGTATTTGGTTCACTGCTATGAGCCCCAAACAGCAAAGACAGTAAAAAACAAAGGAACATACGACAAAGTGTCATAACAAACCCACGGGAGTCAACCCCCCATTCCCACAATAAACAAGAGAGCTGGCAATTTGACTGCCATTCCTTCTAGGCTGATCACCACAGTGCAGAGACACAGGTCCATATGCCACTTTAATACAGTTCTACCTTGCAAATTGTAAACACAAGCTTTTGTGCTAAAGAATTTTGTAATTCCCATAGCAGAGGCCCTCCTGGATATGGATATGACAGTGTCCAGACTGCAAGTCATGGTGAGCAGCTGAATCTGAACTTAGCAGGTTTCACTAGCAGAACTTGGCTGTGATGTTCTGTTCAGCCTGAAAGGAGAGGAGGAACATGGCTATATCTGCTCTTTTTCATCCCTCACCTCATCAGTCCCATCCTTATCTTCTCAGCATTGAAGAGCAGGGGGGTCATGATGGCAGGGGGCTGCAGACCATTGGATTCCTTTGGAAACCACCAAGAACAGCCCAACTCCATGTGGTGCCTCACACAACTGAGGAGAAAATGAGGCTAACTCCTTCTAAATTTGAGAGAAAAGGCAACCTACACCTAGAATCACATAGTTGCTTCAGAAATCAGTTTGTAAGCCTCCCCTGATTTCTGACAAGAGCCTAGGCTACCACCATAGACTATAAAAGCAGTTTTTAACATCAGACTGTCACTGCTCCCGTGCGGTGCCTGTGCAAACCTAGAGCTCAGATACCCTTCCTGCAATCTCTGAGAGGAAATGACAACTTATGAAAGCATGTTAACAAGTGGTTTTTACACTGTGAAACTATTCCACATGCACTGAACAGTCATTTGGTAAAGTATATTTGCCTCAGTCTTCAGATGCCATTTTCACCATAAGTCTCTGAAAGAAAAAACAGTCTCATTTACAGAAAAAGAGGGAGGTCAAGGCTAAAAGATTTAACATTGTCCAGTCCTTCACACTCATTCACTGCCGTTATTGCTTTTTCTCAGTGGCAAAGAGAGATGAGGGAAATTTTTCTCTTCAGAGCTGGCAAGTTCTCAAATTTTTAAGCTGATAGGCAGATTTAATCTTAGATCTTAATAAAGCTGCAATTCTTTAAAGTAAATGCCACTATTCACAATTGACAGTGGCCAGGTAGCAGCAGTATCTTGCTTTATTTCTCCATCTTTATATTTCCATAGCTTTTTTCCAGAGGCTGTAAGGTTCACAGTATACTGTAGCATGTGTTATTATAGCTGTGGCAAGAAAGTGGGAAATGATCATTATACTAGACCTGTTTCTTCTTACCTGTTAGTTATTCTGAAGGTACCCATAAAAGAAAAAAAAAAGGAAATTTAAAAAAAAAGTGTATACAGGCTAAATACAGGCACAATGAAAAAGTATTACATTTATTCTCTACCAAGCTGATATCCCCAGTTTGTCCTGTTAGGAACAGAGAGACTGTTAGTCATTTTCAGAGTCCTAAATATTTTAGAGAGCTTTCCAAAGACTACAGACAAAACTTGGAGTTCCTCCCTAAGGAATGAAAGCAGACAAATTTCTTGATACAAGAAAAGCAGGAGATGGGGAATGCAGAAGAGGCAGCTTTTCAGGAACACAGAGTTTACAGAATTTGAGTTACTTGCTCAGAAATCAAAAAGAGCAAAGAAGTCCAGTACTAGAAATCATTTATTGGGGTTTTGGGACATTTTTAGCAGAGATGGATGACTTATTTTATTTTATTTTAAGTAAATTTTAAGTATGACATGACAAAAATACAGTTTCAGCTTACCAGAAAGTATTCATTAATATAGATCAAATTGAGAAAGCAGAGCTGAGTTAATATAAATAAATAAAATACATTTTGAAGTGTGTGACATTTCCAAAATAACACCTTTCAGCCTCGCAAGGGAACAAGTGCCACACACAGAAGAGGATGTGGAGAAGTTTGAACACGGGTCTTTCCCACCAGGAGACCATCCCAGCCACAGTCTGGAGAAGCATAAATAGGGACAATATCAAAAGGTCTTCCTGTTTGAGGTAGTGAATTTACTACCTTGGGAATTTTTTGTTTGTTTGCTTTGTAGCACTCCCCAAACATTTGCAGTTCTCCATCCCATTTCTGTACATTTCATAACATCTGAACACCTGTTAATTACTCTGTAAGCAGCTGAAACACTGGCTTTTGCTTCTGTGGAATAACTTTGAAAGTAAGAACTTGAGACACATTTTCTGATACCTTTTTCAGAGATATTAATTTCTATGCAAATATAAGGAGTCACAACAGGTTTTGCACAAGTAAACAAAAGTAATTCAATTTCTAAAAAATAATTTGTAACCACCGTTACTAGAAGTGGGAGTTTGGCCTTCTCGTGACACCAAATTATAACCTTTGAGGAGCACACATTATTCAGGTGACTGTTTCATTATTATTCTCTTGCCAAGAGCAGATTTTTTTGGGGACCCACAGGCTCACCCAGCATTGTAGTTCCTCTGATCCCTCCATTGCTTGCAAAATCAGTGGGCTTTTACTAAATTTAACAATAATTTCCTTTAAAGACAATCTTTTATGAATATTGAATTGTCCCTTTCTTCCCTTCAACCAGAGTCTACCTGCACAGGTAATGTTGACCCTATATTCTTCTCTTTCTAGCCCAATCTATAGCTAAGAGTATTGCTTAAAAACATAAGACTCTCCAAATTTAATGCCTAGAATGCAACTGTTTAAACTCCCTCAAGCAAACCAAATGTAGGGCACTTGGGCAATTTCTGTATCAGGTATTTCTCTAGTACACTTACTTTATTATGTATTTCATTTCTGAATATGTTTTAAGATGTAGAGTTTGTTGTTAATTCAGTCTTCAAAACACGACTTATGCAGAACAAAAACCACCTTTGTACGTACACCTGTGAAGTTGTCACATTTCACGATCTCAGTCAGGAAAGTCTGGGTCAGAATTCACACAGAAAACTTCCAAAAATACAGGTAAAAGGTATCTTGAATGAATCAGTAGGTTGAATCACCAGAATGCAATGCCTGGCCCATGAGAAGAAGAGCTGTCCTAGTCCTGGGAATGAGCTCTCTTAGCCAGACAATTAATTTAAGATGTTAATAAGAAGCAGGGGGTTTTGTTCTTTTTGCCTTTCTTGTATTACAGCAATTTACAACTCATTTTCAAACTGTGACTTCACTGGGTTTTGGCACGTTTTACAACAGGAAACAAAAAGAATTATGCAGCACAGCCACAGAGTTGTTAATCCCTGGCTAGGCATGGCCTTCCACAGAAGGGACAGAATTGTAACAAGTGAAATAATTTGATTGTGGACACAATAATTACACAGAAAG
>NW_020884943.1:2708124-2827017 GCF_003945725.1 Corapipo altera
TTCACTTGTTATCTCATTTTTCATTATATGTTTCAATAGTAAAAAGCATGCCCACTGTACATATAATGTTTTCCTTTAAAACTACAGGCAGTTCAACAAGAGAGGTTCCTCTGAATGTCCAAATTTTAAGCATTCATAATCTCATAACTAAAAATTATTTTTAAGATAATTAAGATACAACAGAATTTGATTAACTAAAGTTATAAATCTGAAACCAAAATTCAGACAGTCCTAAATCAATGAAAATACCTTATTAAAAGATATAACATCAGATATCCATCAATCTCCAGAAATAAAGAGCAGAAAACAGAAAATATACAATGTATATGAAGCCTGGAGTAATCTATCATCACATCCTATTGACTGAAAATAAATCAAAAGACAAGAAAAGACTGAAAACCTCATCTTCACTGATTTTTTTTTAGTGACAGTTTACAACATTTTAACCCACAATGTGAAGTCTTCAGGCTTGTTCTTTACCTCTAATCACAGCTGAGCCTCACTGGGGACAACATCAGGGTGAAGAATTGAAAAGCAGCAATAACTGTACAGAAAAGCTGGCTAAATTATTGATCAAATTACTGTGTACCAACTCATCTTCTGACAAGTTAATTGATATATAAGAGGATATATAAAAATAAGTCTACAAGGGAGGTCTGGGTTTCAACAGAGCCAACGTTTAGTGCCTAAGAAAGTTAACGCAACTGATAGGACTGCATTGAGCTCGAGAATATAGAGATATAACTTCAATAAAAAGTTGAAACTATTTGGAACAAAATAGAAAAAAAAATAGGAAGGATAAGAAGAAAGAAGATATCAGGAGTAAGCAAAAAAGTTACCAGGATGGAAAAAGATAGATTAATTAACAAGGTAAGTCGTGTGTCCTAAATTAGCCACACAGTAAAAATAGTACCTGAGCTCAATCTTTCAAAGGAAAACAAACTGAACAGTGAAAGGCTCATTTCACCTAAGTAGGAGAGAAGGATTAAAATAAAGAGAAGAACTGGTAAGGATTCTTATTTGCACATGGATTCAATGCAAAGCTATCTCTGTGTACCCCCAAACCTGGGCAAATGTTCCACTTTCTCATAAGAATAATGCCACCACAGCAGGAACATTTCGAGCATACTGAAAGAACTAGAAGATGAAAATACAAAATTCAGTGGCAAGTTTTTTAATTAAATTTATGTACTAATGGAAACTGATATTTTCCCATTATACCATTTAGTTTCACAAACCTTTACTTGAAAACTTTGTCCTTTTGCGTCCCTGATCATCATTGCTAAAGCAAAAGTAACACTGGGGAATACTAAATATAGGAGCTGCATTCCAAGAAAGGAGAAGTGCTAAACACATATTCATGTGATTTGACACTGAATACAGCAGACTCCGAAGGAGGCAGTAATCAAGGGCATAGAGGTAGACTTGAAACAGGATAAAAAGAAATATATTCTCATTGCTAATAGATCACCCAAGAGAAGTAATGGGTTTCTTAGTAAGACAGCTGACTACTTAGACAAGGGCAATACAGTGCAACTAATACATCTGTGTTTAAATTAAGCATCTGACAGTGTCCTCTAAGAAGTCATTATTTAAAAGGTAGACAATGAGGAATAATATAAGAATACATCATACTGTGGATAGAAACTGTCTATGGGAGGCAATACAAGAGTCTGTACTGAAAAAGAACAGTTCTCAAGATGGAGAAATGTTACTCATAGTGTTTCTCAGGGACTAGTCTTGGTATTTACCCTGCTTAATATATTCATTAGCAACCTTGGTTCAAGGATTAGATCATGAAATGCAAAGGTGACACAGCTATTAGCATGGAAGAGGACAAGATCATCACACACAAGAATGAGATGACCTTGTGAGCTAGAAAACTGAATGGGATCAAATTTAAAAGCAAAAAATGCATCATTACAAGACAAAAAAAGGACAAGGATTTCTGCTTTAAACTGGAAGTTCATCAAATTTAAGAAATGGAGGAGAAGAAGGCTGGTGGATAGAACAATTAAGAGGTACCAATTTGTTGCAGCTGTGAAAAGGTGTCATGAATTGCTGGGAAGGTCAGACATTTTCAGTCAACTCAGAGGACTACTTGGATCTCATATGAAACAGTGTGGTGATTCCTGATCACCTGCTTTCAAAACAAAACCTGTAAGTATGTCCAGAAAATGGTTTCTAGGGGGATTACAAGAATGGGAAAGTAACCTTCATGACAAGAAACAATGAAACCTTGGCCTTTCCAGCCTAGTTAAACAAAGATGGGAATATATATATATTTTACTATTATACATAAGCTCACTATGCTTAGCTCCTTCTCATGGCTAGCTCTAAATAAGGACAGCACACAGAAGTATTAAGTGGCCATCTGGAAGCCAGGTCTAACCCATCAGGGCAGAGAATACCTTGGGCAGGACCCAGCAGTGCCTGACAACCCTGTCACTGACTGCAGAGAGTCAGAACATAGCTTTTACTCTTGCCAACTACTGTGAAACCATAAAATGCACACCTGCAGACTGTGGTCTGAAGTTGGTTCCAAGCAGGAACCAGGCAGGAGAGAGCACCAATTAAGCAAAGAGCAAACAATCATTCACATATATAGGACCAATAAGCCTCTCACAGCAGCTGAAGAGTTACTGAGCCTAAAATGGGAACCTCTCACCTTTATATGATTTTTAGTGATGTACATTCCTGCAAGCAACAACTTGGTTTATGTGATGCACCTCTTTCACACAGAGACATATATCCCCTTGACAGCTGATATAAGGTTTGTCTTAGCAACCTGTTCAGCCATCAAGTGTCACCTTTTTGGCTAATGGCTTATATCAAAGGAAAGAACACACCTCATAATGTACATAACCAACTGTGTAATGCTGCTCAGCAGGGAAATATCCCTCCTATAACACTGCAGTGATTACCTTATGCCTTGAAGCTTGAGAGCTGATGATCTTTATCTTACCTTTCATAACTACAAATGCTACTATCGGTCATAAAATTATCCAAGCACTTCCAAAATTCAGCCACAATATTTGATTTGATGACCCCCCTGCACTGGGGAGTAGCACAACCTCACTAGGCATTCAATGTCTGGCAAGTCATTTGTTTGAAATTACACTTTTATTTTCATATTGCAGCACAGGATTAGAATAACCTTCTGAATAAGTTTTCGCTACAGCCTTCATTTAAAAAAAAATAAAACTGTGAGTAGCTAAAGCAAACCTTGCTTAAGGGCTTGACTGTGACTCCTACTTATGCTATACGTCATAATAAATCCACTCATGCAATAGATGCCAACACCTTCCCACCCAGAGCAGGTGGACTAGAAATGTGGAGAATGCCCAGAGACAATGGCTTTTCCAGCTTTCCAGACAGCCAGTACAGCCCTCACAATTCACTGTGAGCATGTCACCACTTCCCTGCTGCTTGCAAAACCCTGCAACACAGGAACAAGGGTCTCAGGGGAAGGGAGAGGTTCCTGGGCCACGACACCTTCTGTGATAATCCTTAGCTGTTCAGTTTAAGCAGCACTTCTTGTTCAGACAAGTGCCAAAAGGTACAGTTTAGCCTTAAGTCCTTTCATTTGTATTCTATTACTTTGGATGCTTCGCTGTGAAGAATACCAATATCCTCATTTTTAAAAGACACCCTCATATCTTTTTCTTTGCTTATGAAGACACATTACAGCCATGACTCGTCTGAAGAAAAAACTTTTAAAACAAAGCCAAATAAAACAACAAGCAAAACAAACAAACAACAAAACTAAACAAAAAAACCCCACAACTCTCTTTGGGCTGCTCAGAAGATAAAAAGAAAAAAAACCCCACACCACTCAGTTATTAAACAGCAAGTAGCTCGCTCGTCCTCCTACCCACCCTCTCCACACACACACAAGCACACAGGCTGTTCTGCTTTACATCCCAGAACCTGACAAGCTAAAAAAGGACAGATTCCAAACAAAATTTAAGCAGGTATTCTAAACAGGCAAAGCACATTTTTTAAAATTCATTTCTCAGTGAGATTATGGAACCAAAGCCAGCTTGGCTCAATCACACTTGTATATCAGCTACTAACACAGCTTATAAAAAGAAGATGGGGTAAAGAAGATGGGAGGATTTTTTATTATTATTAAAAAAAACAACAACAAAAAACCAAACAAACAAACAAACAAAAAAAAAACAACCACAAGAATAAAAAAGTGACGCTAGCTCAGAAACTTATCTATTCAAAACTAAGGACATTTCATCTCAAAAAAGAGGACATTTTATCCCAAAAATCAAACTGTTCTGTGTAGAACATTCTATAAAATGAGCATCTGGTAAAGCGATCAAAAAGACACCATTTCTTTGCCAGCAGCAACATATTTAAGAGGTTGCTTGCTAGCAAAGTGCCATGGCAACCACAGCAGCACCTGGGGTACAGTGTTCTCCTGAGAAACAACATGCCTTCCCTGGAGAAACAAAATAATTTTGCAAGGGTGCAACAGAAAAGTAATTCTTAAACCAGATAAGCAGCTCTGAACTCCAGAATCAGGCCTCCAATAACTCTTATTTCTTTACCCAAAACCATCTATATTAAACCCAGCTGTGACTATATAACACAGCAGAATGCATGTTTTAAACTTATACCAATCACCCTCCACTTCTATATCCAACTTCACATCTAGAATGGCACAACTGTGGGACAATTCAATGCTTTTTGGAAAGAAGTCAGAGTAACCTTGAATGTCGCTTCAGTGTCAAAAGCTGAGTAAAAATGGGCCACAATGACATGGTCAAACCCCTCTTCTGGTCAAGACACTGAGCCTTACACTCCCCAAGAAAACAGCCAGGAGAGGGGGCATGGACCTCCCTAGCTGCAAATGCAGCTTAAATTGAAAAATATGTGCTAGTACCAAGACTTCTTTCTGCAATTTAGAATTTTTACATCCAGAAATAGCCTAATCCAATCTAATTATCAGGGGACAGAGGAAGGAAAAGAAAAAGGAAAATATCAGCTATAGACCTCTGAGCATGTAAGAACATTTTTATGCTGTGAAAAAAATAAAAATACTGGAATTAGAGCTTTTGATGTCAAATTGACCAATAGTGCACACGCCTTAGCTCAGCTCTTTTCCACAGCAGACTGCACATAGTGATTAAGTCAACTTCTGAGAAAAAGCAATTCAAAACTCATGTTATTCTGAAAAATAACTTCATATAATGCATTATTTTTGAGTGCATTCTATCTCAACTACCATTTTTGGATGACTTACATTATTGTATTATTATATACCACAACTGGCAGGGGAGGAGGGGAGAGAGTTGAAACACATCACTCTAAGAAAGCTTCCCTTCCCTCGCTTTTCTGGCTTTCCTTCTGTTCTCCATTCTCAAGGCTACAGGAGAAAGAAATTACACAGATCATCTCAACCAACAAAAGGGAAAATACTGAAGATAAGTAATACTTCTAACAATAGCAGACACCAATTACCTTCTTTTTCTGTTATCAGAAAAGCTTCCAGTGATTTTAACTTGCAATTTATGAATGTCACTGACTGACATTCAACTTTTGTCTTTCTAGTAAACTCACTTATTGTCATGCTAACACTTTATTAAGCTTTTTTTCTTTCTCCCCTCTTCTACCTTAGCTTTAAAACCTTGCTTGGAAACACTGTGCAGACTTATGCCCTTAATAACAAAGACAAACTGGGACCCAAGGGATTAAACATTATTAGCAATCCCCACCTTCCACTTCATTTTAGATTAAATTTTTGCTTGTTTGTATTGAAAAGGTGAAACAATAATTTGTCTACCATGCATTCAGGAATAACATTCATTTATAATGAGTGAAATATTTCTTAGTCTTTTTTCTTCCCTGGGTCTTCAACTTCACTTAAAACCACAGTTTGACATTCTATTAGACACTTGATATTAACAGGTACCATACATGAAAGATGATTAATATATGCAACTAATGTGTTGACTTACTCTATTATTACAGTCAAAACCCCACAATTAAATAAAATGTTTTCTTTCAATCACATTTTAGTATGCAACTCTTGAATCAAGCAGTCACCAACATTTTTCTTTAATTTATAAATGGAAAAAGCTTAAGTCACACAAGATGGTGAACACCGAAAAAACATATTTATATCAAGTGGGTTTTAGGCATTCAGAACAATTATTTTTCTCACATGCAGTCCAACTTCTGTTTAACTTGAAATTGTGCTGTCTCACACATTATTATAAGTGTCTGGCATCTACAATAAGAAGCACTTGCTTGCACAGAAGATGTAAGAGGGTTTTTTATTATTATTTTAACAATGTAGTGAAGGGCAGCTCCAAATACAAACCAGCTGCCATAAGGATTCCCTCCAAGACTGACAGCCATGACTGACAGTCCAAACCAGTCAGGCTTTAATATGCAGAAGGATCTTTAACCATCTTCAGCAATATCTGTAATCAATTTGCTTTAATTCCTTTTTGACACAATACTTTAAATTCCAAAATGCTCACAGGTGTGAACCTGTTTAATCTAAAATGTTACAATGCTGGTGACAAATACAACATAGTTCAACAATGACTGAAAGAGCACATGTGAAGTAAATTAAGCTTCTTCATAGAATGAAAATGGTCCCAGTTTTCTCTGTACCATTGCTAAAGGAGGTTTCATAGTAAGAGCTACAGCAGCTAGTAGGAGTTCTAAGCTATTTAGAGTTTCATGCAAAAAAAGAGTTTTCTAATGCCAGAGGTTCAGAAAGTCATGATACCACCAAGCTCAAAATTTTGATGATAATATCTTCAATCAATAGAAATATCTTCAAAGTGTTTAACTGCCACCAAAGTGCAAAGCTACAGACTGGCAAAGCACTTCACCAGGTTTTCAACTTGAAGCACCTGAGCACTTCCAGCTAACTCAACAGGACTACTCACAAGACTAAAGCCAAACTGAGGTTCCTTAGCTGGCTAAACTGCGACACAGGAGTCAAGCACTGGAGCAATGATTTGGTGACACCTTCATAACACCATCAGCAGGAGCGTTTACATAGCTATAGACACAGTCAATACAAAATATATACAAATATATACAAAAATATATGAAAAATATTTTGGGGTGAGAATGAACAGTATTGGGAACCCCTAGAGCAGTATTTATTTTATTCATTACGGGACAAAGGACATTTCAGCCCTTTTCCTCTTTCCTTAGTCACTGAAGACCCCAGAGTTATTTCAAGACACTAACAGATCAACTACGAATCTAAGGAGATTTTGTGACATACATTGTGTTCTAAAAGAGTTTCTGAACTGCATGTCAAGAATATATTTGATTTACTAATCAAAATTAATATCATTAAGCACTATTTCCACAGGGTTTGTCCCGACTGATATTATTCAGTGCTTTCACCTGGATGATGAAATAAAGAGTATACAGATAAAATCTGCTAACAGTGCTAACTTGGCAGGAATTACAAAAATGTTGGTGAATGTAAGAATTTGAAAGTGTCTTGACAAATTGAAGAAACAATTCTTTAAAAATAGAATTGAATTTCAAAAGGGCAAGGTTATACACCCACACAGAAATAATAAACTCCATTGATACTGGGTGGGAGCAAAAACTGAAATTGATAAATTGGTTGTTTTTCCAGCCAACAGCTAACAAAACAAAAATACCCAACACGTCGAACACAAGGGTTAAAAGGCATTATTTCATGCTTCTCTGCAGCAGCCTTTTATGTGTTTGAAGACTGTTATGATGTGTCCTCCTCCTCAATAGCCTAACACCACCAGACCTGTGAATGAAGATTATGTTAGTTTAACATCTGCTTGTTCCTTGGACTTCTTCCAGCAAATCCAAATCTGTCCCAATCTAGAGGAAATGCTCTAAGTGATGTGTTGCAATGCAGGGCAGAGCAAAAAGATTTATTATGTTTTATACTTCTTTCACACTGGAGCTTCGCTAATTTTGCAATGTGATACTGAGTCATCGAACCCTCAGATATAACAGTGACTCTCTAGAACCCCTTTTTTTTTTTTTCTTTTTTTCTGTTAGGTGTTAGAAAAGGTCTTCTCATGACAAAAGCAACAAAGCACTGGAATAACTTTCCAAGTGGAAGTTGTAGAGTTTCCAGTTCCAGGGGGTTTTTAAGACAATGTTAGACAAATATCTGTCAGGAATCATTTTGTTAAGATATTCAATTGCTGAGCAAGTAAAATGATCTCCCAGATCAGTTTTCTGTCTTTCAGCACTGGTTTTTACTGTAAAAGTATTACATAAAGATATAAAAATATAGGAAGGAAATGACAAGTGAGACTGATTAATGTTATTGCTCATTGTCACAGCTACATGGCTGTGCCAGTGCATCTGAGCATTCTAGCCCTAAACAGGGAAAAATCATACTCACAACTAGCTCTTGAAATCTTGTACAACTCATGAAAGTTTAACCAGAACACACTAAAGGAAAAGCAAAAGTGGAAGCAGCAGCATTGACCTGAAAAAACAGTGCATTTATATAACATTAAATACTCACAGTCTTTTTTTTCCTTTCCATGCAAAATTCTTTCTTTAAATTCCCCTTGAAGAAGATCCACAAAAAGCCTTTTGAGGAACTGTTTTCAGTTCCTCAGGACCTGACTTCAACACCAAGAGATCTTTGATGTGCAGGTGGAACATCTACTGGCATTTTCACAGGGCTCAGATGCCATTATGCAGGTGAGGCCACACAAGTAGCAGAGTATTTGCTAATTTGTGAGAACAGGTACAAAATCTTAGGTACTGGTGATGGTTCTGCATAGACATTGTTTTAATGGGTAAAACATGGTACAGACAACAACACTGTGCTGCAAAATTGTCCCCAATACTCTGTTTCACATGATCCACAAAAAACTGGAAGGACTTCTGAAAGACCTTGGATCTCTCTAGGTGGTAACGAATAGCACTTCCAAATCCAGCTCTTGAAACTTGCCAACAAGAAAAGAGTATTCTATTCTCAAAGGGAATAAAAGAACTCAAACAACCAAGCTTATAAACTTTCTGAGCCAAACAATTTTCAATTTTACTTTTGGAATACTTTTTCAGGTTAGGATATCAATTTAGTCAGTCTTTAATGAAGACAGTAAATGAACCATGAGCCATAAACCAGGTGAATGTTATAGAAGACTGATGAAATAAAGAAATTTTCTTCTAACATAATACCACATTCCAGTGTCTCCTCTTTCAATGTGATGTTTCTAATTTCTATTGTTTGCTGGTTCTAATACCATCAAGCAGAATACTCATCTACCCACCACCATACTATCCATGCAGGTAATTAAAACATTGCCTTTTCAGGCCAAAAATGCCAGGACACCCATAGATACAAATGTCTAGTTTTCTCTCACTGGTTTTAACTTCTGTTTTTTTCTCATTGGGGCTTTCTATGAGCAATTAAGTCCAAAGACTGAGGACAGTAGTCAAGTGTTGCACAGGGCATTTCCTTAACTTTTGCAAAAAGAACACACCTGAGTTTTATGTATTTATTTCCTATTACCATCTTCTTTCACTAATATCAGAAAAAATTATAAGTTACAAGGTTTTCAAGGATGCTACTTATACATGAGCAACCTTTCAACGGTGATCAGTCATTCATCACTCAAATATAAACTGGAGGTCTCTCACCTGCCCTCAAAATTGATCCAAATGTTACACAAAATTCTACAAAAAATTATGCTATAACTTTGAGAATGTCAGGGAGAAAATTGTCTGTGTATCAGCTCATAATATAAGCACAAATACAAATCACATCCATTGAATTTATTGATACATACATTTAATCTTATTGCTGGATTGAGTAACCTGCTCAGCAGACAACATACCTCAGAAAATGCTTGGCTCACTTCATCTTAGCTCCCTCATCTTCAAGGATATAGACACTTATTCACTTCCCTAAACTCCTAAGCTAGTACCCATGTTTTGTTCTTTGTCATGAGCTGGGCAAGAGGAGTGACACACTGTGATATCTTTAAATAATTATAGAAAGTGTTTACACCTTCAGGTATTAAGAAGGACAGCTCATCTCATATGCATACAATCTTTCCAACTGTTAAAATTTAGTCAAATAACATAGAGGTAGACATAAAAGCTTGGGTCCAAACAGCTATTTTAGAGGTCACAACTCCCATGTAACTATTACTAGCTCCCTAAAATGTACAGGTGTCTTGTTCCTAGACTAAAATCCAAAGTAGATGCCAAGGGTCCATGTAAAAGAGCAAGGCAACCCACAGCATGGGGTTCACACCACTGAGCCTGCTGAGCAGAAACCTGTCCATGTTAGCTGACAAAAAAATGCAATAGCAACAGTTTAGCTCAAATCCCACCTCTCCTCCAGGCTTAGAGGTGTCCCTCCACCTGCCAGGGAGACACTTACCTCCACCTCACATTTTCCTGAGAACACAGGCACAAAAGGCCAAAGAATGTAGGCTCTTAATTCCTACTTAAGCCCTTAAAATACCCACTAAAGTCATGAGAATCTAAGGATTTAAATTGAAGATTAAGAGCTGAAGAATCTTTAGGGATTGATCCTCTCTCTTGCTCTCTCTCAAAAAGCGACAACCTTCTTTTTATCTTTTTTTTTTTTTCTCTTTTGTTCCAAAAGACAGCTGAGAAAGAAACAGCTTCTTCCCTCTGTGCAACATGTTCTGACACATTGAGTACCCAGATCACTCCTCCACTTTAAAGGATTCACACTGTCATTTCCTGGCCACGATCCCAACAGGGCAAACTCATCTGCAGGTGAAATATGAAGCGTCTTATGTTTGCTCATAAAAAGATTCATCGGGAGATAGTGAAATTTCCCTTGGAAGGCCAATGGTCAAGGCACTTGCCAAGGCAGTGGAAAAGAACTGACAGCTGGTCTCTGACAGAAGAACTGTATATTTTCTTTACACTGTGCTTGTTTTCATACCTCACTGTAACTGGTGTGCTTTTGTACACAAGAAAAACCTCAACTTTTTTCTCATCCTCATATAGCATATTCTTACTTAACTACACTGCACAGTGCAGGATACAAAATATTTGGTCCCAAGAGGGCTGTGAGCTCTTTCATCCTCTCAAGAAACAAAAACAAAGAGACTGCTTAGCCAAGGATGCTAAAAACACTTTTGTAGAAGTTTGGGGGATTTTTTTCAATCCAGATCCACATGTTTCAAAAAACTAGAATTACACACATGATGATGAGAGAAAGGAACATAAAACATAACTGAGAATTACTTAGTTCCAATTGTCCCATCAGGAAACTGTCATTAGAGAAGTCCTGGTATGATTTTAATAATCATTTCTTCTTATATATTGTACTTCCACTAAAAAACTCATTTGCTGACCTTAAAAGCAGTCTCTCATGTGACTTTTAAGTTCAAATCAACATTCAATGACCCCTGAGATGTACAGATTACTGTCATTTCAAGTGTCACAATAAACCTCAGGTAACTCGATTCAAGTCTGCCTTACTGACTCAAAAGAGCCACGCTGGGGTTTTTTAATCAAGCCAAATAGCTCATGGGGTGTTTGCTTAATTTTTTGTCAGGTAAAAAAAGATGTCTGCAGTGGCCAATTATACTCTTAAGTATAGTTTTCTTTTGTGAGACCATATAATTTATTTCATTTGCTTTGCAAACAGCAGAGACACCTTTTTATCTGTTGGTTGTGAGGATTGTTCCTGTCCCTATGGCAATGGGCAAGTCTCTGGATCATTACTGCTTTGTGAATTTGACTTCTGGTACCCTGGGAGATGCATTCTTGGGATCCAGGATGTAGGGAACTGGGGCAACACAACAATGCTGCACCCCAGCAAACAGCTGCTGCTTTTGTGGGACCACACTGAGTTCTGGTTCCACTGGAAGCGGAATTTAGGGAGCCCATGGGGAGACCAGGAAGCCTTTTCAGTTACTTGGAAAAATAAGACATTAGAAAAATAATGTCAGTGCACAGATAATGGAAAAAAAATGATAAAAAGCTTGGGAAAGTATCTGTATTCAATTTAAACCACTTGTAAATAGCTCTTCATCTCTCCCACCACACCATACACTCCTAGAGACAGCAAGGTAAGCACAGTTGAAATCAGAATATTTAACTATTCACTTTATAGTTCTAGGGCCAGTAACTAAAACTGCTGGTCTAAGCTTCTGAGAAAACATTTGCTGATCACAGGATACAGGAAACTTCTCAATCTCAGCAAAAATCAAGAAGCCTATTGAGAAGGTAAAAGTGAGGGAGAGTCTACAGAGATAAACTATCTGAACAATAACAAGAGTCAAACCCACAGTGAGGGCCTGGAGTTTGCACCAACTCTGATGAGACATTTAGCAAAAACCATGACTGGCATCTTTTGAAAGGAAAGATACTATTTGCAGCAAATGAGAATTTAGTAAGCAGAGCATGAGTAACCAGGCTTTGCTCAAATAATGCAGCCTCTTAGTGCAACAAAACGCTGGAAAGGAACATACAAAGAAATCCAAATATGTCCTGTATCAGTACATTCCACACAGTTCAAGTGTACTTAGTGCCTCCTCAACACACAGTTTGGTTAGTGCAGTTTTGATAGCATTCCTATTGTATGCTTTAAATGCAAAAAATTAATTACTTCTATCTGTCAGGCATCATCAGCTCTATTACACTAAAATGAGGTTTTGTTTGTTTCTTCCTCTGATGTTTTAATTATTGCAACATGATTACAACAGACAAAACAACAGCCTAAAGGTACAGATGTAGCTAACATCTAAAATACACTGGTGTATAAATATGTATGAGGATGCACGCAGCCATGGACGATGCTTCCTTTCATAAACAAGCAACTCACATAATCAAAGCTTAGAACAATTTTTCTGGTACCTTCACATTATTAACATCCTTCAAAATTGCTCCTCATCACAGCAAAGTGACTTTGAGGTAATGAATAAACATCACTCATTCTTTTATGGGGGTAAAAAGGTGATGGAGAGAAATGCATGAAACCTGGTGAGAGATACTTGTAGTTATTAAATGGAAACACACAACACAAACTGTGAAGAACATAATGATTGATCATACTCTAGCATTTATCCTCACCCTTACATCTCACTATTCACATGTCACTCAAGCCAACCTCAATGGTTAAATATTAATCACAGAATCATTTAGGTAGGAAAAGACCTTTAAGATCATCAAGTCCAACTGTTGTCTCAGACAATCAACGCATTGTGAAATATTCACCTTTAGGTCACTTGCTTGCTATCTATGCACATGTGGATTTAGAAAGCTTGAAAAAACAAAAGATAGATCAGCTATTTAAAGGACTCTAAACCTTCCATCTTGTCCACTTCAGAAAGAATCTTGGTACCCAAATTTGAATCTATTCAAATTTATAAGAAGAGTAAGACGATAAAATTGCAATTTAAAGATAGAGAACATCAAAAAGAAGCAATGCCTCAGATTATTCTGTAAGGAACAGATTTGATTTCCAAGAGTTACGACCACTGAAAAATCCTACCAGAAAAAAAATACTAAACTGTGCAGCACAGTAATGCAGAGATCCACCTACTGCAGTACAGTTAGGTTAGATCCAAAGTTATTTTACCACTTGTATTATTATTGCTGTGACTGTTGGGGCCCTCGAGACTCAGTTCCTGCCTCTGCTCTTGCACCAACATTCACCATTCATGCCCTGGCTCTCTGGGCTCTCTTTCCCAAAGCAGGTTTGTAGCAGGAGTGAGTTCTTCTCTTCCCTCAGCTCCATTTCTCCACGTGTTTTTCCTCGTGCAAAACAGTAAAATAAAGTAACGTGAAAAAAATAAGAAGAAATAAAGCAAAATTAAAGAACAAATTTGAAAGGCAAAATAAAAAAAGCAAACGTAAAATAAAAGAATAAAATAAAATAATAAAATAAAACAGTAAAATAAAACAGTAAAATAGTTAAATAGCTCAATAATGAAGCAAAATAGAGTAAATAATAAAGTAAAATACAGTGAAGTAAAATTAAATAAAAAATAAAATAATATTTTTCAAAAGTAAAACAAATTTTTAAAAGGTAAACAAAAAAATTTTAGAAAGTAAAACAAAAAAAAACTTTAAGTATACCAAAAATTTTTTTCAAAGTGAACCAGATTTAAAAAAAATAATAAAAACAAACAAATTAAATAAAATTAAAAAAAATAAAACCAAAGTCAAGCAAAAGTAAATTAAAAGAGTTGGTTTCTAAGTGCACAGGAACATGAGAACAGTTCCTGCAGTTGAGACAAAATTGATCTAAACTCTTTGGGCAGTGCTTAGCTCAATTCCTCACAACTGCAACCCTAGCATATCCCTGCCTCACTCTGTATTGAGGACTCTGCTCTGTGGTTCTCTTGCACTACAGTGCTAAATACTCACAGAAAAAATGTTTTAAAACTTTTAGTCAGACATACTTGATCCATCATGTGCTATCACATCAGCACACAATCATCACAGCCACCTCATGAGCAACAAAGCCAACCAGAGCCCAGCCTACTGACTGGACCCCAGGGCCCAAAAATGCTGAAAAGCAAGGAGCTGGGTGCTGCAGAGATGTCTTCTCAAAGCTAATCGATGCTACATCTTGTCTCAGGGATCAGCACAAGTGTGAAGGGAAGAGCTTCCAAGCTCTAGATTCTTCCTCAGTGGCCAAGGGGGGAGAACCATCACAGGGAAAGGCATTTAGCAGCCTCACTCAGCACTTCTTTCAGTTCTGTCATGTGAAGCTACACAACTCAATGTGTGAATCCAAGTTCATATTACTGAGATTCAAAAAAAAGATTTAATCACACCTTCTCTAGACTTTCCATGACTGATTTGCCATTGTCTATCATGTTTGTCTTCTATTTCAAGGGCTAGCAGGTACTCTTCCCATGTTACCAATAATCACTTATTTGCTGCCAAGAGGTTGACTCCCAACTAGATTTAGATCACCTCAGTCAACTTTGACTGTTTTCATTACTTTAAAAAAAAAACAACAGACAAAACAAACAAGTACAGTCACTTATTCTCTCACATTGCACTCAAGACTAGCTCTGCAATCTTCACCCCAAGAACATCATTCCCTTCAAAACTTCCTTGGAATAATCCTTTTCCACAATGCCAAAAGTCCTGAAAAAATAGTTCAGCTAAAGGTGTACCTCAAGCAATTCCCCATTTTTGCATTTTCCAGTTGTGTGTGGTTTCCTGTAGTTATCTCCTGACAGGTGCCACCCTGCAGCTCTCCCTGGGATGGCAATGAGCCACTGCTGCCTTCAAGTGACTGCCAGCCCTGTGGGAGCAGGGCAGAGAGGAAACCCTTCCAGAGATCTGATCTTCAGCTGGAGGCAAGCTCTGTTGTAGAGGCTGACAGCTCACAATGAATTAAGAACTTACCACAACATTCAACTTTGCAAAGAGAGATGCCTCTGCTTTACTTGCATCACCACAATCAATGTATGTCAACAGAATTAACCTAGGTTTGCAAAAATAAATTTTAAAACAGAGAGTATTAAGTGAAAAAAGTGAAGGATTTTACTTGAGCAAAAAGGAAACTGTTCTTGGATTTCAGCTTCAAACCATGTTCCCACATTTTTTTTATTCCCACCTAAAACGTAGCCTCTTGTCTTATCCTTACATTAAAAAGTCTCCTGAAAAATAAATCCTATTTTAATCATACATCTGAAGAACACCTATTACAGTGATAGCCTGTGTCCAAAAATATATGTCCTAGACACTGCAGAAATAAAACCAGTTATAAGCATATATGCACGCACTTACTGATATATATAATCAGGAGGAAGAAAACCCCCCCAAGACTACAAAGGCATCCTATAGCCACCCTAAAACTTGCAAAACTTGCAATGACATCTCTAAAGGAAGGCTAACTGTAAAACTGGGAAAAACAAAACACTGGAACTTTAGGTGTGCACCACAAGGACACTGACTGAAGCTAATATATATATATATAAAATAAACAGGCTATTTCATGTCTATATGCCTACCAAACTATCATATTACCCCTGCAATTCAGCTGAACATTACACAGCCGCTCAGTCCTGCTGTTGGTTAAACAACTGCAACAAAAATATATTCTCAACTCTTTTCAAGAAGCAAAGCATTTTTTTTTGGTTCATATAATCAAGTAACAATCTCATCTGCTCCACAGAATAAAACCAACCTGTGATAAGACATACAACTGACAATTTCAAACAAAATTCCTCCCCTGCCTCAACCAGGAATATTAAGGAATAGTGTCTGATGCTGCTGCACTTAAGAGAGCCCTAACTCAGTTTGTCCCCTGTAGCTCCAGTTTAAATGATGATACAGTCTTTCAATCTACAGGCCAAAATACCTCCTACTGCTACACACGTATTTTTCAAGGATAACAGTGCCAGCTTTTATGCTACTTATAGGATACTTTTTATGTCACAACAAAATCATTTCACTATCATCTCTTCAATTTAAGTAATGTTCTTTCCAAGACTGAAGTCAAAGAAATTGTGTACCAATCAACCAGGTTATAGATTCAATTTTTTTTTTCAACTAATTCAGTTTAAAAGGGAATAGACAGCTCATGACCCTGTATCCTTAAATCAAAATGAGGGTATAATGCTCCTGTCCCAACTCTCCAGTCTCAGAAGGACCATCTCAGTCTCCTTTTTCTTCTGAAGGAAAGGGCGTTCTCAACTGTAACAGGAACTCATGCAAGTTAAAATAAAGAAAATAATTTACTACAAAATCGGTTGCTTTTCCCTCAAGATTTCTGATTTTCTTGCAGTTTCTAACTTTGATATGTTTTGGCTGTCTCAGGTTTTCTCAGCTTCACCAGTTCTTGAGAATTCTAAATGCCCACTGATTTCACTGGGGTCAGATTAAGGCAGTGAAGAAAACAAGGGAGAATTTCTCTGGTTTAGCAATAAGACTGAAGGAAGATTTCTCAAGTCAGTCAGTTCAGAATTAATTAAAATACAGGAGAAAATACAGGGGAATGATTTATATTCAAAGGGGATTATGGCTAACACTAAAATGTTTACAAAATCAATGGGAGCCTAGCACAAAACAGATACAGCTCAGGGGAATTCACATTGATTAGATTCCCTGTCCAAGATCTGTCCTCTTCTCCATGTTCCTCATTAATTCTTTCAAGATTTATGTGAATTGCAAATAGATGTAACTGAGCTGCAGGTACTTATATTGTGTTAAATAAGAAAGAAAGAATTCTAGTCATCTGAAACCAAAATTCATTTGTTTCCAAATGTCTAATGAGAGAGGATGGTTTGGTTCGCCTCCAGATTCATCATCTGTTGCACATTATTGAATATCCAATAATGCCAATACTAACCAAGAAAAAACTGACACAATTTGTTAGCTCTCAGACTGAGTTGAAAATTTCCTAGTGTACCCAAAACACAAACGCAAGTACTCCTGACAACCAAAATAGTGTATGGGAAAAGCTGTACATCTTTATAACACTCAATTTTCGTAGCCTTTTATATAGAATTAGCAAGGTGTTAATCACTAAAAAGGATGTTGGGACACTGCAGCTCCAGTGCTGTCAAGCATCAGCTGCCCTACCAGCCACAAAGGCAGGTCATGTTTTAGACAAATTTGATATTATTGTTTGTACAGAAAAAATTACTGGATGAAAACCACACACAGTGGCAGTGACAGGCTCTGAATTGATTCCTATAGAAAAGAACAACTGGAAATCGTGCCTTACACAAACTGAATGCACTTCAGATTGCCACTGACCTTTTCACAATAGCACTGATTCAGCTAACTAGACTGAAAGCCAAAAAGCAAATAGAGTCACCGAAGGGGTAATGGGTTAAAACAAGTTCCAGAACAGAGCAGGAGGCCTGACCTTCAAAGGTTAATGTCACCTGTGCCCAAGTAAATGGAGGAAATGTTTCATGACCAACATAGTGGTTCTTAAACAGACATTATATAATTCCAGGGAAACAAAGTGCTTAACTGAAAAATAACTCATGTGCATGAACCTGCCATCTCCAAGACTAGAGTCTTAAGAGTCTGAACCAGCCTAATTGTTGGTCACGCGAATTCTAATATCTAGCAATGATCTTTACTTTCCCACATGCTTGCCTGATTTTCCATTTTGTCAGTCAAGTGACAATACAAGTCCATGTAAGCTCTGCAAAATTCCTCTCGCCTAAGAAACTCACAGTGGAAAACAATGCCTGTATTCTAGTGGTAAGCAAGAGCTTTGTGCAGAGAAAGTAACTAGGATCATTCCTACTCCTGGAAATGGGAATGCATCAGCAACAAACTCAGGCTGCCATGGCATCTCCACATAAGTCAACTAACAACAGATGGCACTGAATCAACTCTGCACAAAACTGTGTTTTACTGCCTTGGGGAGGGGGGACTCAAAAGTTAGGAAACAAAAACCTGAGTGATCTGCTCCTGAGGAAACAGAAGAACTGGGAATGGCAACAGCTATTTCTTGAACATCCACCATGAGGATAGGTCTCAGTTTATAACCTGTCCCCCAGGCAGCAGGAGCACCACTAAGCTTTGTGTCTTGGGCTCCAACACATGGAAAGCAGAGGAAGCACGTGGCCAACCTGCCTGTGGTGGAGTCTGGTGCCCCAGGAAACTGCCTGCTTTGCCTACGCCTAGAGACAGCCCCGAGGCAACCAGGAATTTTCCAGTGCAAACTCTTTACAAATTAGGTATTCTCCCTTTTTTTGCAAAACACAGCATGTCTCAGAGCTAACACTAACTCACATTCATGGCTGAAGATGCTGCCATGTGTTCATATAATTATCTCAGCACTAATAGCTACCAATACGTACAGACACATTCTCTAGTGAAAGGTAGAAGGGAAAATATGAGTCACAGGATTAGGGGAAACAAAATAATAAAATGAAGCTGAGAGGTTATCAATCCTAAGGAAAGACAAGAGACAAAAAGGAGTGTGCACTGCTAATTTCATCCTAATAATTTTCAAGCACTTTCTTAAGCCTGTAAGTGGACAGAAAATAATTTTCCATTATTAAACATAGTGATCCCTATAGGGACATGTTATCACCTCACGTATATGAGGCATATACAGCCTCAGTGAGTGAGTTCAGGACAAGACATCAACACAGCAAACATCTTCAACAGAACCAATAAAAAAATTAGGTTAACAAAATGCAATTAATCAGAAACTATCCACAGCAGGAAGGAAAAATAAGATGTCAAATTTAGAAATGAAAAGAAAAAACGAAAAGAAAATTATAAGGACAGACAGTGAAAAAATTTCTAGAACACCCAAGGGGTATTTTGAAATTTACCCTTAGACATGAAGAACAGGTGCACTAACTGGAAAAATGGGAAGGTATTTTATTGAAAAAGAAATGAACACTAAAAATATTGTAAGAGTCAGCAAATCAATAGGAAACTAACATCAATATAAGAGTTATCTTTGTAGATGCTGAACATATTTTTGCACTAATTTCCATTACTTGTATCAAAGTTTCACTCTAATTTTTTTTAGAACTCTTTTCCCCAACCTCCAAAAAGATTCAGGTACAAAGAAGTAGATTATTAAATAGAGGTAGATGTATTAGAAAAAAAGCACTTTTTAAGAGCTACCTACCTAAATAAAATTGATTTGTCTGTCAAAATCTTTCAGAGTAAGAGGAATTATCTTTCTAAAAATTAAAAATGTACATGAATATTTTATAGAATGTCTTTCCTTAGCTGTCAATAACATTTAGTAAATAAAATCGGAAAAAACCCTCCAACTTATTTCTTACTATGCAAGCAGTTTGATTACTTTTCTACACTTACTTCAGCTTATTTAGTGGTATTATTGTGCCATTCCTTATCAAGAGAAACCTGCACAGACATACACCACTAAATGGGTATATCCTAAATATATGAAGGCCCAGGTGGAGCTTCCTCTTCTTGATAGAACAATGCAGTTGAAAAAAGCAGTCTTATTTTTAGTTTCAGTTCAACTATAGCTCCTCATGTAACACAATAAATATTATGTTACTCCTTTGCTTAAAAAAATCTATGAATGTGTTTCCATAAATGAATTGCATTGAAAAAACACAAGGAACTGAATTTTTATTTGAAAATAAAACTTGATATAAATATAAAAAAGAAATATGCCTATATATATTACATTTGTTATCTAAATTTGTCTAAATACATTAAAATTGTTATATACCAGTGTAACCATACTACATCTGGATAATGTTGAAAACTCAATGTCTTTTAATAAATTCAGAATGGATTGTAGTTAATACAGGCATAGCCTGCACTATCAGCATACAGCTCAATTCCAAATTAATCTGAACAGAAGCCATAAGGAGAAATGCTGGAAAAGGATGCAAAATATGCATGCTGAAATTGTAAAGGAAAAGTGGAGAGCAAACCACAGAGCAAAGCCTGAGGTTAGCAATAATGTCTTTTCCAATAATTTCTTAACTTCTGTGCTTTGTTTTTTACATGCACATTATTTGAATACCCAGAACTGTATCAGTAAGTCACTTACTAAATCTTGCAGGGAAAAACATATTGGTATAAACTGACATTTGTCATGGCTTTAGAGACTCTTGTACTTCTAGAACCAATTTCACTTTTCCAGCTACTGGAAACAAAATATATTCATATAAGGGAAAAGACAATAGATAATATTTACTGGAGCAGCCTCCAGCTATGCTATTACCACAGGCAAAACACATTTTCCATTAAAAATAATTTTTAAAAATATTTTTATGACAAGCCAAATTATATTTTCCATTTATTTTCGGTGTTTTCTTTGTTGTTTGGAGGGTTTTTTTTGTACTGAAGGATAAAAACTTAATTTCCTTCAGCAGTTTCAAAAAAAAAAAATTAACAATTGTAGGGAGAAAGGAGAGGTGGTTTGGTTTGTTGCTCTTTTTTCAATGTTCTTTCACAGCTAACTTTAGGTAGAGCAAATCCTTTAAGATTAACCAAGCTGATCAACACAGAATATCTGCTAGATGTCCTTTTCTGGATGGTGTAAAGCTGCTGTACTTGTGCTTTATATTACAGCCCCTAGGCACCATAAGTCTCTTGGCTTCCCAAAGCTCTAACCTTTCATTTTCACCTGTTTTGTAGCAACACTCATCTCTGTTACCTTCTCCCAAGGTGGGTGCTTTGTCTTCACAGCCAGGCAAAGTGCCACCACGTTCCACAGGGTCACTACCCACTTACGGCTCAGCATCTGCTCAAGAAGCACCAGAGCCTCAGACAGCTTGCACTGAAGCAGCTAAAAGTGCTTAAAAGCATTTTAAAGAAGATTCTTTGAGAGGCCATGGCAATGAGGACAGTTCCTGTGGAGTTTAACGCTATTTTCTCCCAGGACCCCTGACATCTATATACAAACGTGAACAAAATGAGTTTTTACACTTTTTTCACTGCATTCATTACCTCAAGTCTCTACACTCTCTAGGCTGAGATCTGAGTCCTCCAAGTCCTTCATACGGGTTCTCTTGCAAATCAGGTTTTCTCCTGTGTTTTCAAAATAGAGGGGGGTGTTCATTTCAGTCTGTAACAGCTCTTGCTGTAGCACAAATGCACATGCTTCCCTCCTCTGACCTACTCATGCCACAGTTACATTTAGACAGCCTCAAAATTGGTTCTACCATTGCCAGCACAGACCTTGAAGCAGCTAGAGAGCACCGTTTACAACATGCATTTTTACTCAGTGAAAATCAAGCCCAGGTCAACATGTTATCTATAAACTGGCCCTGAGAGCTTCCACTTGGAAGAGGAGCTCCATGCCCACAAATCATTCTTTAATAGCAATGAGGAGACAGATTGAGCATCAAACCTGCACATCACATTTCTTCCAAGCAGCTGAAAAAATGTTTGTAAGTGCCAGCATTTAAATGATATTAGCTTCTTCTCATTTCAAGACTATGCAAAGTAATTTTCCTCTCTGCATACCCAAGCACTGCAAAAGGCAACCATAGAGGGTCAACAGCATCCAATGTCCCTCCAGTGCTCTTGAGACAATACACAGTACAGGATAAGAGATGACAGAACCACAAAAAAAATTTAGGTTGGAAGTTAACTGAAGGTTCTCTACATCAACTCCCTTTTGAACTCCACAGGCCTCTGAGAAAGTTGCTATTCTGTCGGATCCTGGGTAACTAAAGGCTGTTGTGCTGCAATGGGAAAGCTCCATTTTGCATATATGCATAAACACACACATCCATCACACATACATACACACACACACACGTCATTTTTTAACTATTCCAGTTATGCTCCAGGTTTTTAAAAAGGCAAAACTTCAGCACCTTAACCTCTAAGATTTAAGAGATATGCGCATAATTTTTAGCATCTTGTATAAAAGTATTGGTAAGCGGTTTCCATCCAAGTCCAAGCAAAACCTCCTCATTATATACAAACATTTCTCAGTATTTTTCAGCTCAAAAACAAGCAAACTTCTGATGACTACTAAAAGAACAATTCGGATTTTTTCTTTCCTTTGCTGCCAAATGTTTGATGCAAACACTGACCTGGTATAAACTGCCACAGCTCCACAAAAAGCTCTTTCATGTTTCTCCTTTTCATTGATGCCAGCACAACTGCGACATGAGCTATACCGTGTCATAATTGGAAGAAAGAATTTTGGAAATATCAGGATCAGATACAAGGGCTTAATGAGTAAAGACCAGCAAGAGCTCTTTCTGCTGATAAGGTGTAGTACATGCACATTGCCATTTATTACACGAACTTCTCCCTTTCAGGGGCTGCCCCTGGACTCCTCTCTGAAACAGAGTTTAGAAAGTAAGTCCTTTCTGCACCTCATGACTCAACTGGAGGGTTCTCTAATAAACTTTGTCTGAAGCTCCCACTCTGCAAACGACAAAGGGTCATTACATTGTAATGATAATTACTCTGGCCCAGAAGGAACATGCAACAGCTTTTTCTTTTCTCCTGACTTATTAGTCGGCTTTTAAGTCAGATTCTACTGCAATTAGTAGCCAACGACATGGCACTGGGCTTTTCATTAACCCACCTATCAAATTACATCCCATGCAATGCAGAAGAAAGCACGTAAGAGCATTTGTTGATCTGGAGACACAGCATCCTCCATCTCTCCACATGAACAAAAATCTCAACAGCCTCAGAGTAGGATTTTCATTGCCATTCTGAAGGGGTGAAGATGCTTTTTTTCCTTGAATAGCAATGATTGTTCAAATGCAAGTTGCTAACATATGAACTGACAGTTGCAAGGCTGAATTCCTTAGGAGCCATAATTATTTATGGCACTTTATTACAACAACTCTGAAACATATGGTTACCTTATTAGAAATTAGAATTTATTTTCATATAAATCTCAGCATGACATTACACCAAAAGAACTAAAGTTACTCGAGGGGATGGCAGATAATTCCACTTTCCAGGGTTCTGTAGTTGGAATAAGAATTTAAACTAATTAACTTGTAAATATAAAAGCGGTTTTGATAACAGAAATATCTAGCACCATATAAGGCATAAACATCATCTTCCAAAAAACTCTTGAATCTTCTTAGTATAAAAAAATTTTAATATTTTCCTTGAAATCTCTCTGTCCACTGGCAAGAATATCATCTCTGCCTTTGAACTTATGCATTCATTTGACAGGAGAAAGGTCTATTTTGTTTTTAACTCAGTTTCCTCAAAGAGCAGCTCACAGCACAAGGAATCTGCAGCCTCATTTATTGAAGTCCATATGCCCACAGATGCAGGACTTTGACTGACAAGTGCCTGCCTTTTGATGATGTTATAAAAGATGAATTTGAGTTCATGCAATGGTTAAGAATATAATTTTAAATAAAAAGTCTTTCTTTATGAAAACAGTAGGCAAGACAAATTTATTATTTGTATTATACCCCCGAGAGAAGGCACTTTCTCTGATAAATAGGATTATATACATAGCAGAAGTTTAAGTTTGACGCTGTCAGGTAATTGAAGTTTTAAAAAGTAGGTTAACAAGTGTCTTTCAAAGAATGTGAACTTTTAAAAAAGCAACCTGGCATCAAGTCATGTGTTTATAAAAGGCAGGAGTGGAGGGGTTTTCTGAGGTTTTTGGCAAGGAGGGGTGGTTTGGGGTTTTGTTTTGTAAGCCTCCACATGAGGACTTAGTGTTTCAGTTGAACAGCTATCAAGGTAGTCTTTAAGGCAGAGATGATGATCTTGGCCATAACATTTTTAGATTCTTCTCCTGTCCTACTCTTTTTTATGGTTTCAGCATAGAGAAAAATTCAGTGCATTTACCATCAACATTTGTTCCATGCCCTTAACTTCATGAAATTACCTGAAGCACCCACTACGTACAGCTCGTGTATATGTACACCTGTACAGCACAGAACATGAGTCTATTATAGCACACAGTGAATAACTTCTGCAGGAAACAGACGTCTTGGGATGCAGGTTTTTTGAGAGTACCACAAACAGAAGGATTATCATTAAAAGCTGACCCAGAAGTCAAGCCAATGGACATCATCCAAAACCACAGTCGTACATCACTGCCACACAGAAGGTTTATATGGTACCACATAATGTTAATGTCACCTCCCAAGCCACAAGGCGGTGAAATTAGAACAGCTGCAATGAAATCACTACAGAGGAGGAGGGGGAAATTCAACAAAATTCACCTTATTTTATAGAGCAAGAAAAACACCAGCTGCAGAAACTCAGTGGATTGCCAGTAGGCTTGTACTCTGAGGGCCATATGCAGGACTGGGTTTATTCTTTTTCAGTTCAAATGGCTCGTGAAAAGTTCTGCCACTGAAACATTATTTATGTACAGGATGTGATGAGTCAATGATTAAATATCAGAGGTAAGCTTTATGGAGTTCTCATCTTCAGAACTGTAACAGAAGCCACACTGTATGATGAAAGATTTTTTTGTTCCTCTATGTTTTGCAAAAGAAGTGAACTTCTGTTTTTGATTGTTTGTTTTGAATTTTTTTGTTGGGTTTTTTTTTCCATTAAAGCATGCTGATGGTGATGTCTTTGCACTTGGAACTAAATCATTAATCTAAAAAGGTTAATTTTTCCCAATTTCTCCAACAATGGAAAAAACTCCAACTTTCTGCCTCTTTGCGTTGCAATTATTTTTTTTTCTATGTGACTTTCAGAAAACAAACATCTTCTGACCAAACCTACACTATTGTACGTTCAGAACACATTTTTTCAATATATTTATGTATCTATGTTTCTGTAAAGGATTTTCTGACTACATCTGACATCAAGTTCAAAGGAAAAGAAACTGAAAGCAATAAAGACCTGTGTGTGTGTGTGTGTGTGTGTGTGTGTGTGTGTGTGTAACATATTTACAAATCACAAGTAAATGAAACATTGTTTTATTTTTAAAGTAGCAGCAAAATCCTGAGATACCAAGTTAATGATCTGTCATGTTGAGAGCTTGATAGCCTTGTGCACAAGTCAACCAACGAGTGTTGGGAAATTATATTGTTCTACAAACTTAAGATAACTAAGAATGGTATCTCTTGCTTTACAAGAATATTGAGACAACTACCTTTCAGAGCTCTAAGTCAAAATATTTAGATGAAAAAATAAAAAAGGAAAAAAAGAAGAAGAAAAGTAGTGACCTTAGAATTTTATTCTCAAGTGAGATAAAAAGCTTTATCTGGTCTGTCTTCCAGTGCCACATGTAGAAGGGAGACTGGATGCCTACAGGAGATGACTGCACGGTGGTCTGGCACGTCAGGTGGATGCTTTGCCTGGTCAGTCTGTGCTGCAAGCTTAGATCCGTGCTCAGTGCCAAATGAGCACTCAGTTTTTTCCCAAAGCTTTCATTCTTCTTTATCTCATCTACCTAAAATCTGCCAAGCCCAGAACGTTATCCTAACTCTTCCTCACAGCACAAACTAAGCAGATTTTCTGAATTTGGCTAGTATTTCATAGCTTATGTGACATTTTTTTCAAATGAGTAATAATTTGTGAACAACGGATTACAATAACATGTCTGGAGAACAGAAGGAAAAGGGTGATTTGGTTGTGTTTCTTCTGAATGAAAGTCACAAGTGCTTCTAGAGCATTCTCCCAAGTTCAGAAATGGATTGGATTTTCACAAATATTAAGGTATTTAACTCATTACTCTTTAAGTTGAGGTAACAGCACTAAGGTGACGTTGAGATCAGGTCATATAAGGAATCATCCTAGAGAGCATACTTAGGTATACAGGAAAAGAACACTCTACCATATCATCATAAAATGAAAATATTCATCTTGTAGGTCCACTGTAGTCAATGGATTCTTTCTTTTACTAGAAAGAATCTATAATAGAAATTATAGATTTCTATAATTATAGAAATAATCTTCTTTAAATCTTAAATCCTGTTATCACAGGACCATTCTCTGGTGACTCTGGTTAACCACATGCTGCACAACATGACAAGACATCTTGTGGTGTGCTACTGTACCTCTTTTTCTAGATGCTTCTTGGAAGCTTAAGAAAGTGTGCGCAAAGGTGCGGACGGAAGGTTAATACTAATTTTCTTGCTCTGTGCACTTCTGTTGGTGAGAAGAGGCATGAATTTGTCCTAACTGAGATATTCATCCCTCTTCAGGTTTTAACAGTTCTAACATGGATCAGAGCTCAACAGCAACTAGATAAAAATCACTTTTGTACCAACATAACAACTTTGCAGGTGGAAAGAGCGCCTTAATGTTAATGTTTCAAGCTAAGAACATAATAAGAATGAAGAGCTGAAATGTGGCAGAGGAATATTCTTTTGCTCTTTCTTGTGAAATATAGATAATCATTGAATTCTTTTCAGAAGACATGGCTCTTTTCTTGTTAGCATCTAAGAAGTGAGGATCAGCATGCTTGCTAGCAACAAGCCTGGCTTTCAGCTGACTTGATTTTCCTTAGTTCATCATCTCTGAGCTTCAGACTCTATCTGCTGACACTTCCCTGCCTCTCAGTTTGCCATATGCAGACTGTTCCTATTAGTATTTGCAAAGCAGTCATAAACTGCAGAGCTTTTCAGCTCTGAAGAAGTCCTACATACAGACATTTGTAGGTCTGTACACATCACATAACATACCTGGAAGGACCAACATAAGACAGACTCAAATGAATTCCCCATTTTAGTCCTGGTTTTGCCATGAACTGCTGCCCCACATGTAACTAACACTCACATGTGCAACTTTCAGTGCTCAGCATAGGAGCCCAGATGTCACGTTCCAAGAAGTCACAGCTACAAGTGTGCACAGACTGCTACAACTTGACTGTTTGAGTCCTGCAGATCTTGGACTTGCACAGTTCCCAGAATTCATCCATGCATATGTGACAGAGATAAATGGACACTGGTTCAAGACTTGTGCCTAAGTATCCACAACTGTAGCTAAACCTCAGGTAACATGATTAATAAAAATATCTCTATAAATCTCTCTTCAAAAGATGAATACTCTAATTATCTCTCATATATGCAAGAAAAGAAGGCAAATGTCAAAAAACCCCCGACTTTTAAGTAAAATGTGTTGCTTTTACAGAACATAGAGAATCTCCACTTATCTCCTTCATTCATTACAAGCTCCATTTACTTGTTTGTTTTCAGAAACTTCTGTCTTTCCTGAACACATCTCTGTTATTTCAAAAGTGGAATGCATACAGTGAGTGGTTATCCTGTATGTACATCTTGACGTGAGAAGCTGCTAATTACTTGAAAAGTAGTTACTGGAAATGAATAGTAAAAGCCTCTCAGGTTTGTATTATTTATTGTACAAATATGTTGATGTAAATTCTCTGATAAAAGTTAGAAACTTTTTTATTCTTTTTTCCATTGTACTGCTAATGTGAATACGGAATGTTAAAAAAAGAGACAAATACTTGTCAAAAAGCAAAGCAGACTCACCATACTTCAGAGATCTTACAAAATTAAATTCATGCTGTAAGCTCCAGCAGGATAAAACTGTGTGAATAAGTGCAAGTACAAATAACAGTAAAACCATAGGTAACTCTACGTCAGAATTCACAAGTACTTCAAATACTGGAAGAGATGAGAAATTTGGAAAGCTCCAAGTTAATGATCTGGAGCACTCCAAACTAAGGTGTCACTTCCCAGAACATATCATGAGTATGAAATAGTTGAACCTTGCCACCTCCAAGGAAACAGTAATCTTACATGTCTTAAGTTTGAAGGCTTAGGAATGACAGAGACAAATCTAAACTACAACTGAGCATGAGATCTTCCTTCCTTCCTTTGTCTTGTTCAGGTGTTTTGGGTATTTGATTCTTACACAGTACACACAGAAATCCAAAAGAGTAAAAGAAAAAACGCACTCCTATACCTTATCAACATCCTGGCAACTGTACCTTCGGATCCATGCCTTTAGTCTCATTTAAGTCACAGCTTCAGCATGCATTTGAGACTATAGTACAGCCAACTATGAAATGATCCTACTTAGCAGATTGAACACAGAGATGAGAGGAAGGAGGTTAGAGAGGCATAGAGAGAAATTTTGCAGAGAGCTGTTCTGAGGAGTGAAAGGAAGGTCTTTATAGAGCTGAAAGGAATCACCTCTTGGCTAATCAATTTGTCAGTCTGTAGCTCCCCTTGCTCAAGGCCTCTCTTCTCTGCATTACCTCCTAAGAACTGCACTCCATCTAGCAAATTTATAATTTCATAAAATGCAGAAAGCAACACTCATCTATCCCATGGTCTCAGGCAGCAAAAGCAGCTGTGTTTGTTCTGTTGCCTCATGTTTCATCCACATACACAGAAATCAGGGATTTGATTTACTCTTCTGAAATTTAATGCAACATAGACCAGGTATGTTGTAATTCCTACTAATTTCCTTAAAAAGTTCCTTCTTTCACCATCACTCCCACTAATGTACTGCCAATATCTCCAAAATTGTTTGGGTCAAGATGTTTAAATTTTTTTCCCCAGAATTAAAAAAGGGACAGTCTGCTACTAGGTAAATAAAACTACTAAGCACTGATGCTATTTAAAACAGGAAAAAAAAAAAAGAACTAATACTGTGTTATGTATCATAGCTGATAAACAGCCTTCTTACTGTCTTCTGATCTCTGAGAAGTCCTTGTAGTACACACAGAGCAGAAGTTCCCACAGTTTTTTGTACAAAAAAGTTTCTCTCTATACACAGTATATCTGCTGCCTACCTTTAAAAACACATGCAGGAACTGTTTCCCCAGTCACTGGAAGTGCATATATAGGACAATTCAAATTTTTGTTTTAGAGAATTGACTTAAAACTGTAAGATTTATAACTGCAGTTTACTGAACACATGTATAAATTGCTATATAAAGCCATCCTGTTCACTTGCATACACTAAAAAATCTTTTTACGAATGCAGGATCATTTCAGCACAGTCCACGCACGTCTTTTTTTATTCTTTCATCCTGCCTTCCAATTCTTATGGTATATTTAAACACCTTGTCAAAAATGCCATCTCCCTTCCATCACCAGTACTATTGGAAAAACAATCCAGGGAAATATTTTTTACAAAGTAGTTTGAAAACTTCCTATAATGGTCAAAAGATTAAATACTGCAGCCTGACATGCAAGGGTATTCAAAAAAAAACCAACAACCCATAATGCAAAGGCAGGAAGGAATGTGGCATATACTGAATCATCAATTTATTTTTTAATAAGTGCATCACAGCTATGAATAACAAGTTCTAGAAAACACTGAGAATCCAAAAGGAGAATAATATCCCATTGCATTCATTCCTGTGATGGAACAACACATGAACAGAACTACCTCAGCCACACTTTTCTTACAAAAGGTCTCTTATGTATCATAGGAAAACCATTTCAGTTAAGTACCTGTCCCACAGAAGTACTTCAGGGAGGACTGCAGGTCATCATTTTTATATTCGAGCCTCAGTACTCCTTCACTCTTACCTTTCTCACAAATGCCTGAAGAATTCCCACTTCCTAAATTAATGCATTTTATAAAGACGCTGTTCTTCGAAAAAGATTTTAGAAGGTAGGTGCTATTCTCTGAAAAACAGCACTTTTCAACTCAGCATGACCAGGGTGTGCCAAGGCATGACTGCAACAATGAATTATGCCCATAGACAGGTAATCCAGATGGTCCAGCACCACTTGTAACCTTCAATCTCTATTTATGAACACGGGAAGGGTCCTTGTCTTATTCACCATCATGAAACTGAACTTTGCAAAGAAATTCATTCATGTGCAATTTATTTCAAATGATATTTCTGAATAGGCTGTTCAGGGGGCAGGTCTGAATATTTTGTTTACCTTCACAATATGCAGAGTCTCCTTGGACAGAGAGATAACCATTCTTGCATTCACAAGTAGCTTTTGTGTTCCAGTTTTTGCACTCTGAATTTTCACCACATCTGTGCCCCTCTGCACAGAAGTTATGGCCTGAAATACAAGGAACATACAATATGGTATTAAAATGTGTTTATTTCAGACATTCAGATATTTGCATTGACTGTATCACTCAAACTTCATCATGCTACATTCCAGAAATTCTCTCTACAAACCTAGCTGGTTTGGATTTCTCCATCAATTTGGGTTTCTCTCTTTTTGGGTTTCTCCATCAATTCATTCTCAGTAAAACCATTTCGTTCAAAAAAGTATTTGTATGACTACTTTAAGTTAGGAGAAAAGACAACCCCAAAGCAGGAAGCAACGACAATTCATTAGTGTTCTACTGACCCCATGTAGCATAAGCCTCTGATTGTCAAAAAGTGCAAGACTAACTTACACCAAAAAGACAATAAAGTGAAATATAAAAGAAAAAAAATTCTTCAAAATTCTCTTATTATGCATAACCACACAGAGACCAAAATGAGGCACCGCACAAAACTGCACTGGTAGTCAAAGCAACCCCAGACACTGCCTTGTAATTCTGTCATCAAAAAACAGTTCAATTGTTTCTACCATTTATAATTATTCTGTGGATCGTATTTTATAGAGGACATTTTTTATTAATCTCTCTTTTTTTCCTTCACACAAATTCTCGGTAGTTTCTTTGTGAACAGTTTCTTTTATTCCATACAAAGTCGTTTCTAAAAATAGGATGAACTTTGCCACTTCCTTCTCTGAAGGCACAACTGGATGAAGTTCTTTCTTTCCGATTTTCAATATATCTCAAAGACGTGTCAACATCTTTCTCTGCTGAAGTCTAAAGTGAAAGTAATTGCAACTTTATCTCTTTAAAGGCACTCCTCTGGAAGTACTGTTAAGAGATAACTTACAGAATTTGACAACAGAATTTTTTTTCCTCCATTGGTGTATGTTTTATGGGCTTTCTCTATTAATATCCAAGAGCCAATTTCTATTTGACTGAGATATATAAGCAGTCATTTTGGCAATTTCTATTTTGTCTGGATTTTCTCTCCTGGAAGGAGGGAAAGCAGAAACCCAGACATACCATCACCTCCTTGTATTCCAGTTTGAGCTTATATGAATACAAAACCAGTTTCTGCCAGTTCTGCCTGGTCATAAAGGAGCCAACTAAGAATTCTAGTTCATTGATTGTAAACTTTCCTAACAACCTCTAAAGACAACTAAGGAAAACACGACCTAGACTTCCAAGATCTAAATGCAAGTCTTTGTTCACATCCTGTGCTTTGACATTCTATTTTTATTTGTTTTTAAACATGCACTTTAGTCATCTACTAATTTAACATGCAGGTTGTGTCACTTTAGTGCACTCCAACTTCATGAGTCTGATCATCTAATGCTGAGTTTTGAGGTAATTTCTAAAAAATGTCAATGCTTGTTAGCAAGGAGGACACTTTCTCAGTGTCAACACCCAACTCTACACTTAAACTTCAAATTAATTTTATTAACAACCAAGGAATCTTCCCTGTGCTCAGTTAAGCTTGTTCCTTCATTGTAATCCAACTTGTGAAAAAGAACCAATTCCCTTAATGAAAAACTTCAGATTTCCCTTCTAGTCTTCACTCATTTCACAGTCTGGTAAAAACCACTCAAGTATTCCAGATACAGCATTGTCAAGCCTGGGTACTTTTTATTCTGGTAAAATAGGGTGCCAATACACTGCCTTTAGCCATTTACGCAATCACAGTATTTGACTTCTCATTTTTGCCTTTATAACTATAATTGAAACTGAACACTGGAACCCATCTCCTCAAACTTATCATTTCAGCATCTAATTTATGCTCCCCAAGCAGGATTACTATTCTGTTGGCATTCTAGATAACATCCAAGAGACAACAAGTTTTATAACATTTTCTTTGTCACTGTTTCCCCTAAGACTGTGACATCCTAGTCTGTTACTGGCTTCTTTAGAATAATAATTCTCCTTTGAACTCACACAGAGTTTTAGTTTTATATTTGATTATTATTGGGTCAGAACCTCTGTAACATACCAGTGTGTTAAGCTAGGGACTAAAAAAATCACATTTTAATTCAGTGTGGATTGTTATTCTTGGGGTATTTTGTTTATATTTATTTCTATTCCCCTCTCATCCAGACCTCTAAAAAATATTTCATGTTTCCCAGCATGTTTTAGATACAAGAGTGCTGATACAACTTTGTGCACCAAAAACCTTTGTTTCTAGGCTCTTTGTATCCCAATGAGTCAACATTTTTACCTTATGATCAGCTCATGGCAAATTTAAGACTTAGAATTAGCCAAAGCAATGGCTTCTCACTGTTAACTTTCATCACAAGTCCCAGATCAACCACTCTTTTCTAACAGCACGTTCTCCCAAGCATGAGCCAGTGACTAATTTTCAATATCACATCACTGAATTCTTCAGCATTTACTTGCCACCTCTGAAATTTCTAAGTAGATGACTACCCCAGCTAGAGCTGTCCCCTATTTTTCAAAAATTCTCTGTAAAAAACCTGCTTTGCTTTTGTTCCCTTGTTATCAACTCAAATATGAACTGTCTCCATTCAGAATCAGACTCAGGTTTGCAAGCTTGAAGGCTGTTAAAAGAGCACAGAAGGAAAAAAATAACACTCCAGTTCTGTAACTTGAGTAATTAAAGGCTCTAAAGGCCATTTAATTTTTCTCCTGTCATTAGGAAATGCACAAGGATAGAACATCTACTACATCTCTAGACTGCCTCAGCATTTATTATTATAAAAGACCTGTGAAAAACTGTTTTCTATCTTTTAAATACGCTGTCTAGAATGTCTCCACTTTAATTTTCCATAGCATCTCAAAGCTTGTTCGATACCTCTGTAAGTGGACAGTGGAAGCCATTCCTGTTAAGAGCATGCATGGTGCTATAACACTGTATGTTACCAAGCTTTTATAAAACAACTGTAATTTAAGGTTAACCAGGAGGAAAAAAAATGTACTTGATAGTATGGAAGAGTAAGGGTTCACTGTGCCTCTGGCAGAGTAAGCATAACATTGCTTGGATCAGAGGTTTTTCCAAGCACTTCTTTTTGCAGTGAAAATGCACATTTAAAAAAGCCATGAGGAGCATACCAAGGAAGTGTGGTTCTTGGATTTCTTAGACATTGGTCTCCATTCTGCCCAGCCAGGAGTTTTGGAGGTAAATATCTGATTTTTATTAATTCTTTGGTGTGAAATGGATCTATAGGATTCCTTAAAGATACCTACCCCAATGCCAAACCCCCCCATTGGTACTGCAGTGGGATCTCTAAATTTCAGCCCTGGTGGCAGCTAGCAGAGGGCATGCATTCCAATAACAATTAATTCAGAATATTCAGCAAAATTTGAGACAGTCAGCTCCTCTCTAAATATAAGAAATGGCTTAAAATGGAATCATCACATCTGAGCAAGCGGGCAGCTGGAGAGGATTTGACTGAACCACAGAAAATCTTAAATAGTTCAGATAATCTTAACTAATTTCAGGTCAACACAGATGACAAGGCAAGCATGAATTCAAATTACAGATGAACACATTCAGAACAGATGCCAGAAACCATTTTCCCCACATGTACATACACAGTCATAAATGTGCACAACAGCCCTTCAAAGTCGTTCAAGATATTCAAAATACAATTTGATACTATCAGGGGAATTAAATATTGAAGAGTGTGTTTACATTTTTGACGGGCCTGGTGACCTCTGTTCCTTCCCCAAAATCTCCTGATTACATTATTCTCTTCCTTTATCAAGGCTGCTGAAATGTTTGCTCCATCATTTTCTTAAGAACATAGGGGTAATCCTTCTACTTCTTCATTGTGACCATAGAGAGACTACTAATAAATGTACTAAGACAATTAGGAAAAGATCCAGATACATGCTAGCGGACATAACACTATCACTTCTGCAGCATCAGGAACTGCACAGCTGGCTAGGGCTTAGTGGTACCAAGTCAGATTGTCTAAAATTAAACATTTATTCCATCTTGGGACACTCTTCTTTTTTCAAGCAACATCTTCAATTTGCAGTTCCCTGAACATGCTTTTGCACAGCAGCATGCTAAGCTGTTTTGTGCTGTCATCCAGGTTTTTACATACTTAACATACTTGGTAATTTAGCTTAACTATTGATTGTGGAATGCAAGAATTCATTCAAGACTGTAGCTGGAATCAATACATCTTAGATCCAAACCTCTTCCTACTTTTTCTACAGGCAACACTAATGCGCCTCTCTTTATATCTGAGGGTTTCCTTATAACACCTGTAATGTTTTCTATACTTCTTACAACATCCTTAGCTGTTCACATCAAAAAAAACCTGTAAGACCCCTGTTCTCTTGCTGTTCAAGAAGCTATCCTTCACATTTCACTCTTTCACATTGAGAGGCTTCTAAAAAAACATGGATAATGCTTTTGTTAAAGAGCACTAGCAGTGTTCAAGAAGCTCGAGGTAATTTCAACCTCAAAATCTTTACTACTCTTATGATTTAACCCTACAGTTAGGACATAAATACATAAGGTAAATCTGGGGGAGAAGTCATAGGAAGAGTCATAAAATTTGCATTACCAATTATGCCTTTCCATGATCTGAATCTGTTTTTAATGAGTCATGAGCAATGAAGCACTTTGAAAAAGAGTTTTTACACCCTCAGAGATTGTCATCCCAGAACTCAGTGGTCTGCCATAAAACAGTAACTTCATAAATTCTTTCAAGCTGCTACAGGAATGCAGAACTTATTACATAGTGCTTATTTGTGTGCAAGAGAATAATGGTAGCTACACAGCCTAACAAGCTTATAAAGATTTCTTTTTTTTTTTTTTCAGATATAAAGCTCTTCTAAATTCTCAGTAATGCTACAACTATGTTTAGAAATAAACTAATTCATATTTATCAACCTCCATTAAATCTTAATAAATCTAAAGCCTTGAAATAACTCCTACCTCCCAGCAGTAAATGGAAAAAATTCAGTTTCTGAAGAATCAAAACTCAGTTTCACAGCGAGACAGGGAGAGATGAGAAACATGCTAACTGAAGAGCCTTCTCACCCTCTAACTGCAAGAACAAAAACCTCCCCAAAACAAAACAAAGCAGTAAAAATAAGGGTGGTTGAAGTCCCATTTTTAGATTTAAATGCTGTTTCCTGACGTAAAATGCACACTTCACCTCATCAGTAAGATCCTCCACATTTCCTGCTAACCAGCATCAGCATCTAAATCCATCAGTCCAATCATATTGCAGGACAGCAAATAAAAATTTTTTTCTCTAGAAACAAAACCACTCTCACTACTTCATTACATCATCACAATCTTCCTTTTAAGAAGAGCACGTCTGCAGCTGCAAGGGTTGTTAAGGCTATTCTTGTATATTTAAAATTGTGAGCATAACAACATCAAAATTCTCTCATGAAATTTTATTTGAATCACTCATTCAAATGAGAAAAAAAGTTCACTCTTTCAAAATTATACACTGTCTTTGGCAAGGCGAAAAACAGCTACAGGGAACAATAAAACACTTTTATGACACTATTTTTTGTATTAGATTTGTCCCTGGGCTATAAAAAATGTAGCAGGCATGCTGCAAGAAAAATGAGTGATTCTCAAAAAAGTAGTAAAAAATAGATTTTATGACGCAATGATTCTTTGTAAAACTTGAAAATTAACTAAAAATTCTGTAAGCCTAAAAGACAGGTTAATAACACCACATGGTCCTGCCGAAAAGTATAAAGTAGCCACATAGCTTAAGCAGACATTCATATTAAAGCACACAGATAAAGGGAAAAACTAGGTATACTCTACATAATATTCAAGGATAGATGCTATATACAGATCTGATGAGGCCCATTTTTGCATGCAGGTACATCAAATCACAAGAATAAACTGTCATTTTGAAGCAGAGTTGAGTTCTTCCATCCTACGCTCACCTTGCTGTACACCTTACACAATCATTATACTGAAATCCAGAGATTGGCTTTCAGCAATACATTATTAGCTTTTGCTGTACTATAAACTCATGTGGCAAACCTGAGAATAGGCATTATTTGCTGTCTGCTTTTCTTACCATTTACAAACCATGATGACTAGCTAGAAAGCCCACCAGCTTCATATGTTACAGGATTCAACTCTGTTCTTTGCTCACTGAGAATTTCCATCTCCATAAACACCACAGATTTCATTTTTACCTTGCATACTCTATTTTATTTTAGGCACTTATCTATTTTTGTGGTAGGTACTACAGAGATCCCCGGAGAAGATACAGTCTCATCCCACAGCACCATGAAGTTTTTGTGTTTCTCTGTGTTTTTTTCTTTCTGTTAATTCCCTCACGCTCACCCTTTCATTTAATGGAAATTCCTTTGCTGTAGTTAGAAAAGCAAAAGCTGCAAACCTCTCACCATTGCCCAATTCAGCAAATGTATTCTATAATTCTAAAGAACATGAAATTGAGGAGAGGACATCTTTTTCCACAGCTACATATACTAAAGACAACACAACCTGACACAAGGCCCAGAACCCACCAGTCACTAACATGCACAGAAATATTGTTCTCATTCAACATTGCTAGTAAATGTTTACTAAATATTCTCTTGAATAAACTAAGGCTTAGCTAAGGGCTAATGCAACAAATTCTCTGCCACCATCACACTTAAAATGTGAAATTTGCACGTGATATGCAAACGATCCATGTGGCCTTCCAACAAACATTCTGATTATTCAGGGCTACAATTATTACAATACTTCTTTCCTTATTATTTTGGCTTAGACAATAAAAAGCTCAATATAGGCTCTGAAAGAGGTCATTTCTGCAAACAAGACAAGCACTCTATCCTTTCCCAGTAAAGGACATGTTGGCACAGGCCAGGACAAGAAACTATGGCCTGCCTGGCGTATCAGAGGGTACCTGTTTGCTTGATAAAACTCATACCAAATATGGAATTCTTAATAAATATCCATTTTTAACACCAGCAATCTACATATGATAAAATTATATATTACCACTTTAGTTTGCATGCAAATGAAGCAAAAGTGTCAAGCAGCATATATTCTACTGCAAGATATAAAAAGCAACTTAGGAGTGCTAAATTCAATTTATGCCTTTGTAAAGTTGACAAAATTAATCATATCTTTAAGCATCATTTTCAAAAGAATTTTAAAGAGCAAAGACGAAACACAAAAGGAGGTGGTACTGTTTTAGCAGTCAGCTAAAGCAGAACTGAAGTGGAAGTTTAATGTATCAAACTGAAAGCACCATGTGTCAGAATTCATAGGAGAGGAAAGTACAATTCCTTCCTTTGCTTCTAGAGATGATCACATACATATATATTATGCTATATCCCATTCATGCTGTATTATAAATAATAAGGCCAGTTTGGAGATGAATTTCTAAAAAGAGTACCTATCATTAACAATATTATGAAATTGAATAATTACAGAACTTATCTTTCATCAACTTTGAAGCTTTCAGATTTCTAATGCTTTAAAGTAATGAATACAATTTTTTTCAGTAATGCACTACATCAAACTGGGCCATCTGTTAAGAAGTATCATTAAGACATCCAGCCCTTTGAGGGACAGAGAAGTAACATTTACTGCTTGCTTAAATAGTTACAGATGTTTCCAGAAACCGCTTTAAAACATTAATTTGTATGTTAAACCATAACCCAGCAAACAGTCTCAAACATGCTGGTCCCCGCAACCACGTGCATGTGTTTCTAAGTTCAAGGTCTCAGTAAGTATTTAACTATATATATTGATTAATTAATATTTACTGCCGAAAGGAGAGGTTCAGAGCCCCTTCACCAGCACCTGTGATGGCACTGGAGGAATTTATATGCAGGCAAGACAAGTATTCCAGGGGTCCTCAATAACCATCTAAGCCTGGAAATGTCTAATGCTCATCTGGAACAACTCTTGCTTTAGATTTGTGAGGTGTATCACTAAAAGGCTGACAGGTGAGTCCTGCTCTGACAGACCAGGTTCTCCTTAAGCCCACCTGAGACTCAGCTCCAAGGGAGAGACGAGGAGCAGAGGTACAGTGCAGATACACACAGGGAATGATTATTCAATCCCATAGTTCACTGATTAGAACACCTTTTAAGAAGAAAGCTTGTCCAAGTTCCCTAGCCTTGTGATACTTGCATTTTCCTCATTTAAGGGGATTTCCTCAACTAAGATTTTAGCTGTGGCTTGTTCAGTCTGGTCCAGCATACAACCAGGACTCACAGGGCTGAGAAGGAACAAGCAAGAAGAACCTGCATCTCAGCACCCCACTGGAACGAGGAAAAATGGGGTTCAGAGCAATAAGGTTAATTTTTTAATCTTTATTTCATATTTGCATTATTTTATTGTCCAGCTTAATTCATAAGTTAGTCCTGAGAGTGCTCAGATCAACCTCGTAATAGCCATCAAATCGGAATATTAACACTATTTTCATGATTTTAAAATAAAGAGCTTAAAAAAGCCACATTTCCAAAACTATGTACATTTACTCCAGTTGCAAGTTTAAGCAACAAAATATATTTCTTTTTCAAACATAAGATCCTTGAAATGGGAATTCTTAAGAGATACTGTGCTCTTTCTCCCCCAAATCTTCCTTTTCTCCTTCCTCCTCTCTAACTCGGAGCAATTGCAGCTTTGTATCTGCTAAGTCTTCTAACCAAAGGAGTATCATAGACTGGTTTTAGACTCAGGCTTTTATCTCCTATCTATCACATAATATCTCATTAAAAAGGAATTAGTCCCCCTCTTGAATCAGCAACTTACATTCCTTCCAAGCATGCATAGTCTCTGGCTTACCTCTACAAACACTGCAACACTGGTTCTCTGGAAGAACGTGATCATCTTCTGAGCAGTTCAAAGGTGGACAAGTCTCTGTCACTTTTACCAAAACTCCATTCTGAAAATAAATAACATTTTTTTAAAAATTACATTTGGAAAGCACATGCAATGGCAAGGATCACATAATTTTCCGTCTTTAAAACTGGTAATCTCTAGTAAAAACAATCTCCAGTAAACTAGCAAGAAGCAAGTTAAATTCATTTGTTCCACCGTAACATCAAATTTAAAGTAATCTACTTGTGCATTTCTCTGCCCAGTGTCAAAACAAAAGAAAAAGAAAAGGCACTTCAGCTCAAAATTCTATTCTAGTTTTACCAAATATGTAGTCTCAAAGTACAGTTGTCTTCTTTACAAGCATTTGAAGGAATTAAAGAATTTCACTCCAGTGTTTGTTAAAGACAGTCTTCCTGCTTCATGCAAGTCTGAGTTTGCCTCCCCTTATTTTACAGTCTACTTCACTGATAAGTTGTTCAACTCAAACATACACAGCAAGACCAGTGTTTTCAAGTGTCATGTGTTGTTCTCCTGTGTCCAATTACAATGGTTTGTTTTTTATAATTACCAATCACCTCATTTCCAAAATTAGGCCCTTCAAAGAGGAAAGCTCATCTTGAGGTAGCCCTCTAGAAATCGCTGTAAAAAATCAAGCTCAAGAAGTTTCTACGATTTTGATTCCTGATAGATTAAAAAGAAGACTGTGATAGGAAGTCTAGTTGCTGGTAGAAATTTTCTAAAATCATAGACATTAAGCCTTTCTGCAGAGATTTTACACCAAATTTTACTCCATCTCCTTCCCATTCAGCAAATTGCCTTCACTATGCCTCCAGACCAAACACCTCTCTGGCTCTTTAGTTAGTTGTTTCTTAAAATCCCCAAATAGCCTCTTCTTTTACTTTATCCCCCCTCCAGCCTTTCTCACACCATAATTTATTTCTTCAGCATCCCTTCTGCAGCTATGCTATCACTGAGGACTGGTAAGTGGAGCAGAAATTAACAACTGGAATTTTTGCTCAGTAGGAACTGCAGTAACTACCCCACAGGACTGTCCACACCTGAGTAATCCCATTTTCCAAGCTGTGAAACTCCACTAAGAAAGCGGGCAGGCTGCTGTGTTGCCAGTATACCTTTTTAACATTAATCTAGTCCCCACTCCTCACTCCTCCCAAAATACTTCTCATGACATCTCAGATTGGTGGAATAAGAATTTCTGCTTTTTTCAAACAAAGAAATAACATTTTGCAGCTATCACAATTGCAGAGAAAAGTTTAAAAATATGATCCAAAAACATCTAGGGCTAAGAAAGCAAAGGAAAACCAACACCAAAAAAAAAGACAAAATTTTATTAAGGCCACTATTCTCATAATCTGAGGACTTTGAACAGAGGATGTTGACAATACCTATGAGCATACCCAGTATGAAGGAACACCCCTGTGCAGAAGTTTGCTTTCATATCTACAAGACAGTGTAGCACATTGATGCCAAAAGACTGGCTCAGGTGTCAGAAGCAGTACAGGTAAAACCTTTGCTGGTAATCAGCCTCACCAGCCGTGCCACTCTGGTTCAGCTACGTCCCTTCAGGCTCCAGAGGTAGCTCTCACAGTATCAAGCAGTTGGGAAATGCCTGCTGAGTCTACAAGGCACAAATGATGCCCAGGGCACCCAGCAGATAGCAGGATTTAGAGCTGAGAAGTGCAGCAGACCCAGGGAATGCAAAGCTGACCATTCTGCAATCACTGCCAGTCGCTGCCCTCGAGGTTACAATCTCAAGACTAAAAGCAGGGCCAAGTCGTTTCTCTCGCTTTCCAATTGTCTTTACTGGCAAGTTGCATCAGTTGCTGTCATGAAAAATAATGCTAAAAAACCCCCCAGGCATCGGGATTTGTGATTCTTTTGGTAAGAAAAAAAAGCAGCTCCCTGCAGTATCACATACAGCAACGCATTGCTGAAGCAAGTACCCACACAAGAACAGTGAAGTTAATGGAGGTATTAGGTCTCCTTCTGATCCCACTTCCATAAGTGAAAGGGAGGAATCCCCCCATGGCTGCCTGTGCAATTGCAGCAGCAAAGATGATAAAAGAACCAGACACGCTGAGCCATCATTTACTATCATGTTATCAAGCTACCAGCTAGAAAAGCCCTGGTTTTATATATATAACTCATTGCCTATTTAAGCTCAGACAGGACAATTACAGCAGGAGGAGTACAGTATGTCAACATACGGACAAAGAGCGTTGACTGACAATAAATCTGGTCAAAAATATGGCAGGAAATGGCACGAAATTGAAATGAGTAATCAGGATGAGTCAAAACGCTACAGACAAATTTAATCCAAGCTCACAGTTTCTTTAGTGACTCATAAAGAAATAGAAGAACACAAATTGGGCATTCCATTGTTTAATGACATGAAGATTTTATTTCCTTAATTTTCCTATTTTCTGCAGAATTTGCATCTTGGGAAAACGAATCAACCTTATTTATAATTAATTTTTAAAACAAAACATATCCATGTTGAGTGTTCTTTGGGTTAAAATCAATTTGTTATATACTAGTACAGATCCAATTATAAGAATTATCATCATTACATTTCAGACTTCATTCACTGAGATAAGAACAGTTCACACTTCAGAATTATTGCTTCAGGCAGCCTTAGAAAAATTACTCCTTTTTATACTCAATTCACATACGTAGTGATACAATCTGGACAGAAAAAGATGTCAAAAAGACATTTTTTTCTGGAATAAATACATCAAACTTCAACTGTAACATACAATACACAAAGAATGAGATCTGGAGTCAAACATTTACAATAAGATAATTAAATTTATTGTAATTCCAAAGGCAAGTACACAAAATAAGGATTGGCTGTAAGCCTAATCAGTGACATGCAGTGAAAATCTGAACCACTAACAGCTTATCTCAGATGATAGGCCTTGAGAAATAACAGTAAGATTCAGATAAGGCTATTTTGGTGGGGTTGTTTTCCTGTCTTGATTTAACTGTGTCATGGTTCTAGCCAGAACAGGGTTAATTTTTGCAGGAGCCAGGAGGGGGCATGGCTGGGACCCCCTCTGAGCCTCTTCCTCTCCAGGTCAAACAGTCCCAGCTCTCTCAGCCTTTCCTCCTAAGAGATGCTCCAGTGCCTTATTTATCCTCATGGCCCATGTCTGATGTCTCTCCAGCTGTTCCATTTCTCTCTTGTGGTGGGGAGGCCAGAAAATACAAGTGTGTATGTGCTTTAGAAAACAGCATCTTTCTGCATTTGGGTTGGCTTATTTATTTATTTATTTATTTGGTGTTTGTGGGGTTCACCAGTATGGTGATGTGGTTTATTTAAAGGCATCAGAAAGATTTCTATAACTTTTGTTGGACTGGGAATATACAGTTGATCAGCTGCCTGTTTGTAACCAGACATGTTTTACGGCAAAGGGTACAAAACCAAACTCCTCTCCATTAATGCTGGGAGCAGTGGGTCAGTGTGCCATACAAATGCTAGAAAGATGGACAAGGGTCCACTGACCTCCAGGAAGCTCGACTAAAAAGATTTTTGCAAAGATAAGGAACAGTGTTGTTCTTGGAGTGACAACTAAGGCTGCTATTTGGAACTTTCTCCCGAAAGACTGATCAGTAACAGCTTGTTGTGGTTTAGAAATGGTACTCTCCAATTCAGTGCTCCCACTGAAATCACGTTCCGCTTGCTCACTTCCTCCTCCCCCTCTCTCTCCCCCACAGCAGGCTGGAGAGGAGAATTGGAGGCAAAAAAAGTAAAGATCATGTGTTGAGATAACAACAATTTACTGGAAACAGCAGCAATAAATTGTTACAGCAATAAATTGGTATTTACAGCTGCACATAAATACCCACAGGGAGGGTGCCAGGCCCTTTTCAGTGGTGCCCAGTGACAAGACCAGAGGCCATAGGCACACAGTGAAACACAGGAGGGTCCATCTGAACATCAGGAAACACTTTCTCAGTGTGAGAGTGACCAGTCACCAGCACAGGTTGCCCACGGAAGCTGTGGAGTCTCCATCCTTGGAGATGTTCAAAAGCCATCCGGACACGGTCCCGGGCACTCGGCTCCATGCAGGCCTGCTCAGGCAGGGTAGTTGGACAAGATGACCTCCAGAGGTCTCTTCCAACCTGAACCATTTTGTGATTCTTAGAAATACCTGTGCACTCATTTTGTCATTGTAGATTCATCTAGAGAGTGTTTATGGGCAGGATTCCAGCTCGGAATGGCTGTTCAACAGTAACATCTGTGCTTACGGTTAAGAGGATGTGCATCATAAATATTTTTAGTCTGGATTAGTTTTCAGAAATTAAAAGACTATCTCACAGCCTGATAAAGAAAATCTTTGATCTAGCTGGATCCATCAGCAGCATTATTATTTTAGTTAGATGGAAAAAATACAAAAGTTAAAAGCGTCTTAAGCTCAGATCAGTACCTATGCAAAGAATAAAATATCTATCTTCAAATAAAAATTGAAATGTGAAATTTCAACTTAATCTTTTTGACATTACCCCATCTACAAATGTATCCTCTTTTAGAGACACAAAGATTTTTAAGTCACCTTTATCAACACTATTAAATTCACAGTTGATGTGTACCCTCCACTGTATTCCTTCATGGATCATCAGCTTTTGAAACCTGATGTCTGTTATTCACGTCTGGAAAATTAAACCATGTTAAATTTGTTATAGTCCTCCCTATCACAAAGCCTTTCCTTTATTCATACAACACCTTGTCTGCACAGGACAGAAAACAATGACACAACCATTTGACTGATCACCATTCATCCTTCATCTAGTGAGCATTCCTAACTGAGGCAGAAAATAAGGAGGTGTTTTGTTTACAGATTTAGGAGGTCAAAATGCTGAAGACATATTGAATGAACTTCCTATATGGACACAGCACCCCACATAAGCACCCACTTAAAAACTCTCTGCAGAATAGTGAGGTGTAACATCTACTTGAGGCACAGCTGTAGAAATACCTTCTGTTTGTTGGAGTGTTTTTTGAAGGCATGGATGCATTATTTTTTTATGGTGTGGCATTCACAGATGTCATTTTGAATACTTATCAATACTCTCCATTAAGATGTAAATACCAACTGCAATGTTGCTGTAATTAGCACTGCCATATCATTTTCCTTTAACAATAAGCAAAATTCAAAAGCTCTTTTCATTATTTCACTCATGTCTAATGATAGGTATTTGATGGTCAGTATTTGCTTTTATTCTTCATGAACATATTATCATACTCATAATGATGAATATAACAGTCTAATTTATAGCACAGAGAAGTTCTACAGACTCTCTCTGGTTTCACTTTAATGTGAAAATCCCCCTGTTTTCATTTTCCCCTCTCAAATAAGCATTCTATGTCATATTATAAATAACAGGCAACTCAGTCTGTCTTCCAAGGCAATGACCTTGCCCACATATTTGTATATGCAGTGCTGAGCACCCCTCTACAGATACAGTAACAACAGCAAAGTAATTCTGCATAACAAGCTGTTTTCACAACATCTGCAACCAGTTATTGTCCATTTCCATTAGTGAACATAAAATTGCTGCTCTCTACACTCAACTACAAGCACAACAATAACCAGATCATTGTAATCTTTTCCAATACTCTCACATTCACCAACACTCCCTGAGTGGTTCTAACACAGCCTGAGCTCTTAAGTACCGACTGTAGTTGCCTAAGTGTTATGAATTTGCCAAGGAAGACCCCAGTCCAGCCCAATACTCAGTAATGTACCTCGACAATTAGGACACCTATATGGAGTTTAAATAATACTAGGGGAAGTATAGAGTAACTCAAACAATATAAAACAGGTTGCTTGAATTGCTTTTAGCAATTTGGCTGAAATTAGTAATTGGCTTAAGATGCTGCTATTTCTTTCTAGAGCTCATGAAAGCAGAGAGAAAAGAGAAAACATCCTTCCAAGTCATTTTGCCCCTGTTTTTCCTATCCTGCAAGGGTAATATTCCTGCCTTGTTTTTGTATTTTTGGCTTTCACTGACTTCAAGGTCATCTTTTCAAGACAACAGATGTCACATTTGCATGAAGGGAGCCTAAAGAAATGCACTAACTTTTCACTGTCACTTCTGAACACCACAGATACATTTAAAATCAGGAAAAGTTCATACAACTGAAACTTACTCGACATTCCCTGCAGCTCTTGGTTAATACTCGTTGACCTTCTGCTAGCACTTTGCCTCCATAGATACACTTTGCTGTAATTGGAGAGAGGAAGGAGGCAGATTAAAATTAAATTAAATCAGTATTTAAGCAGTAAACAAATGCAAGGCATAATACAAAAGTAAAACCAGTATTCATTGAGAAAATATGAATACATAGTTAAAACTATGATGCATTTTGCTTTCATCAGAAGTCAGTATTATATATAATTACAAGCAAAGCGGCAAACAAATAATTAGTTTTTATGAGAAAGCAGCATTTTTACCCCAACTAAAGAGAGGGAATAAGAGCATAAACAACATGTCCTGGACTAAATTCCTTATCATTCAATGGCAAATATTTTAACTACTGACATTCTGTAGACTAGCTCAGTATTTGTGTTATTAGAGGTCTTTGCGAGTCACTTTAAGAATTTGAGACACTTATTAGTGTACAGTTCATTGAGAGAATAATATAAGCATAGATTTCAATTAAGCCTTCATTTTTTTTTGTGGGCACAGAGGTGAACTCTTCAACTTGCTGGAGCACTGCAAAAATGGATTAGATGCGGTGAATGACTGTACTGTTGATTCAATACTGTTGAATCAACAAACTACGAAAATGTATTTCAGAAAAATAGTCCTCAAGCACACATGAAATAAGCAGATTTCCCAGAAAACTGAAAGCTCCTACTAAAAAATTCTTGTCTGAAGTTTTGATCCTTCTGCCAAAGATAAGCAGCTCCACAAATGAATCAACAGACTAGAACTTGTGAGCATTCCTCATTCATTTCAAGGCAAAGTGAGAATACTGCCACCATGGAGAAGGCAACCTCGAACAGGGCCACAGTAGCACAGAGCTTTGTCAAGTATAACCACAACTATCACAGTCCCCTCGCAACTACATATCTAAATTTCACTTTCAGAGACAGACAGTAAATCCATTAATTAAAGAGAACAGTTGGACTGTTATGATCTCACACAAGTATCCATTACAAAAGCACCCTGCATTACTGGCCAGGTCAGTGCTAAACACTGACAAAATAACTTTTTGTTGTGGAGATTCAGCTCTTTCTGTACTTGACCAGTAACAGTCTGACCTATGACACTGAAAGGAAAGCTAAAAGGTTTGAATCCTACGTTACAATTGAGCAGAGCTCTTAAAGTTTCCAGAGGTAAGCCACATGCACAGTGCCAGTGTTCAGAGTACTCTGTTCTCAAAAGATTCAGACTACCTAGGACTGCTCTACCTCAATTTCTCTCCTGAACACCAAGGTAAGGGAAGCACTCACAGGTGCACGTGTGTCCTCCTTACAGCTGATTGCAGTAGGAGTATTTATTCCACAGCAGCAACTGCCATAGCCAGTTTGATTCCCAAATTTTAAGCAGAAAGGACTGCTAGATCATCTTCTTCTAACGACTTTTTGTGAAAATGCTCATTTCTTAAAAAAAAAAAAAAACAACCTCCTAATTTTCAGGAGAACCCAGTTTTCATCACCACCAAAGCATCTGAAAAACAGGCTTCTTCCTTCTGGTATCCTACTTTTCTTTGTTTTTTGAAAGCTGCCCTAGTTTTTATGCCCGACTTCTTGTGATCTCACTTCGAAAGAACACTTCAGATCAGGAGGCTTCATTTAAATTAGGAATCCCAGTAAGTATTTTTGGGAGGATATAAATAGAGAAATTTCCTTTTTCTTTCTGTCTGTTCTCCTGACATGAATGCTTTTAGCAAAAGAATCGAGACACCAGAAAGCAAGTTCATGTACAACTCAGGAAAAGTGATATTTTAAACAAAATTATAGTCTTTTGTCAAATATTATTTGAAAGGCTAAGATGGCAGGGATCAAAACTGAACCACCTAAACCCCTTAACATATCAGACATTAGAGCTACTTTGTTCATTAACCCTTAGCTGAGACAGAAAAGTGTTCAATAATCCAGCCATTCAATAATCCCTGGAGACGGCAAATTACAGCTGATGATTCTATCAGAGCTAAATAGAAGAAGCAGGGAGAAAATAATACCTGCAGTGCAGCTCTTTGGAAAACCTCTGCAATTACTACTATCTCCCCAAAAGTGACTAACTGTGGTCCTAGCACATCATTTTGTCAAGGAGCTCGCATTTACAATCCATTTCAATCAACTTCCACACATCCCTTCCCATTGACTGACACGCTGAGTTCTTGTCAGAATAACAAGCCAAGTTTGTGCCAATCACCGACAAAAGGCAAGTTTGATTGTTCCTCTTCCCATTACAAATAACAGGAACACAGTTTACTCAAGGGGATATACACTGAACCTAGGATTTTGTGCCTTACAATTCCTTTGTGTCAGATTCTGGCTGCTTTGCACAAACACGCCAAGAGGAGAACACAGTTTCAGGAACGAACTTTCTAGACTCTGTGTCGCAAACAAAAACATTTTGAGACACAAAAAAATAGGCCAGCATGGCCACTTTACCACTCAAGCACTCTGCTCATGAAGATCTTTCAGTACGCAGAATATTCATGCTGACATATAGCTGAGAGAAATGAGATTACATAAGTAAAGAAGAACAAGTGCAAGACCACAGCTAAAGGATATTTGTGCATAAAACTAATGAATTCCACAACTGAAGAAGGGTGACAGAATGCCAAAAAAGTGTTATTGTTTTCCTAATAAATCTTAAAATTATTCAACATCCCTATCTTAATAAATTATTGAAAAACTCATGCATGAAGTTTACCAGTCTTCCAGAACAAATCAGGGGAAAGATAATTTCTCAAGGTATACAGCTCAAATTTTCATATAAAAATTGTCTTTGTTCCTTGTACTACTATTAAGGCAACAAATATTGAATATTCTTTCCATGAACATTAATTGACAGCTTTCATTACCAGAAGAAACTGAAAGCTAACAATAACACTGACCACAAAATTTACTTAACTTTTCTTTCTTCTCATTAATTTATTTTGAAATTAATTACAGCAAACTATCACTCCACACAGCGATACTAACCAAGGGTCTGATATTCTGTCATGTTTGTTTTAAAGAACAACCTTTCAACCTGAAATAAAAGATAGGCAAAAAGGTAACAGCTCAGTTCATTATTCATCACAACAGAAAGTTCAGACCATAGGCTTGATGCTCCTCTGCATCAACAGGGTTCCCAACCCCAAACCAGATGAATAATTTTCCACTGACAATAGTTAAAAAGAGTACCTCAGAAATCTGCAATACTTGTTTCATTTCTCAGCAATTATTTATTTTCATCTTAAATCAAGTCTGCCACTGTGACTCGTGTCACTTGAATTACCAGGACCTCTGAAAGTCATTACAGAATGTGCCTGCTGTCAGGAAAGGTTTAACTCTGCTTAAATGGAAGGTTAAATTGCAAGGTCTGTGTGATGTACTTACCCTTGCATACTTTGCAGCACTGACTTTCCACATGCACTGGGAGAGCATCAGGAGGACACTCAAGAGGGGGACAGGACATCCTTCGGCACTCCACAACTCCACTCTAAGCAAAGGTTTTTAAGACAAAATTCTACTACTACTGCTGCAGTTAGTGAGTATTTTACACAAAACACAAATAAAGACTATTTAAGTAAATGAAAATAGCATTTTGGATTACAAACCCATCCTTCACTAACAGATCCAATCCCATCCAACTACAAAATGAATCAAAGTGCATCTGAAGCTGAACTTCCCCATTTTGATACATATTACTGGTTTTACCCCCCATTCCCTGAGCAAAATGCATTAAGTGGAAAGCATAAGTCCCTGTTTATAAGAACACAAGCACTACTTTCTGTAGGCTGTTCCAATCATCTTTGAGATTTTTAACAATCAGGTTTCTATTTTCCTGAGCCAACGAAGGCTCTCTTCAGATATTTATCAAATAATTTCAAAGATACAAGTTTTACATACTAATTCTCTTTCTGTTCCTTGTATTTTTCTGACTGATAAATGCTGAAAACAGAGTCTGCAAGTTTTTACCATGCAAGATGCAACTAAGCATCTATGAATACTATTAAGATAATGCTTCCTTTTTGAAAAAGCTACTGCAGTGAAAACAATTCCAAACACAAGCAATGCCACCTGTTCACCCCAAAACCATAAAGCCCTCACCACTATAATTAAAACAAATAAGAAAGCACTGTCAAGGGAAAGTAAATTTTATTTATGAAGCCTGCAAATATGCAATGTCAAAATTTTATTTATTTTATCATTCTCCTCTCTATTGTCCATACTGCCCCTAGATGCATACTAAAAACATAATAATTCTCAGAGTTAATATAATGTATTCAAAGGCCATTTTCACATTTTTGTTAGGTCCTGTTCTTGAAACTCCAGAAATTCTTACTTTGCATGTGCAGTTCCTGCAGTGATCATCTTCAACCCAGGACTCTTTGTCTCTATAGATCAATCCATTAACTTGACAAGTCTTCTCACAATGACAGTCTTCCAATTGACTCAGTCTTGTTTCTGCATAATTTAACTATAAATTAAAGTAACTTGATGAGATTTCTGCAATTCAAACACATTATTTAAAAAAACAAAAACAGTATAGGTATTTTTAGCCATGCCAAGTTTGCCTACAACCTTTGAAACACTGACCCAGGATATCAGCAGGTATAAACTAACCCTATTCCTCAGACTTTGATGGAACTATCCATGCTAATTGACAACAGTTTATGACTCACACAACAGTCTCTTGTACAGCAACTAAACCCCCCAGGAATGTCTGGACATTACCAGAAGTACAAAAAGACAATTTTCTTTTTCTTTTAAATTTTTAATCGCTCATCAACCTGATCACAGGTAAAAAAGCAGGAAGACTGGCAGACTGACTTCCCCATCTCATCACTGTTAAGCATCAGCTAGACTAATACTTTTAACCTTATAACAGCAACTGATATCTGAGGGGGAAAGGAAGCATTTTAATTCAGTGTAGTACATGATCAGGGAGAAGTCATGCTCCTGGAGTAAACCCTGGTGGCACTCAACACTCCTCGCTGTTCCCATTACCTCCTCAGTTCCAATGACTTAAAATGCATATCAAGAAGCTAAAACTGATGCATCTTTTCCAAGTATTGCAACTGCAGGCTAGAAATTGCTGTGTTTACTGATGAGATACTATGCAATAACAAATGGGGACAATGCTCATTCTTGCAGCAGCAGCAGCAAAGGACAAGGCATTTTGAACCACACTCTCCTCAGCCACAGCACAGACCTCCCCTTCATACAAAGGACCATCTTAACATCCTCCAGAGAGGAACCACCTTGTACCCAGTATCATGATCTCTAATCCCTAAGAGCATTCAAAACTGCTTTTCCATTTTCTAATACTAAAAATAAGTGAACAAATGTAGAAATATAGGATTAGAAATAAATATGTGCATTCTTTCCTGGCTTCTCCCCTTCCCAGACAAATAACTGAAAGATGACAGGCTTGTGTTAAAAAAAAAAAAAAAAAAAAAATTGTTTCTGACAAAATAAATAACAAAAAATACCAAAAAAAACCCCAAGTCATCAAAATTTATAAGGAAAATTTTGTTATTCATAAAGGTGTTCCTGGCATATAAACCCATGTTGTAAACAAACCAGATTAACTAGTCCATCAGTGAACTCAAGTACTTGATTTTTCTTGATTTTAATCAAAGTCAAGCTTCAACCTTTCTGACCTCAACCAAGCAAAGGCTCTCAGTAGAAAGTTTTGTGCTTGAAGTCTTCATGTAACACCTGAATACAAAGCACATCCTAGTGTGGGCCCATAATTTACCAAAAGAAATTATATTCCACTCAAAGAAAGGCAGGAGATGCCCAGTCTGATTTCAGCAGATTGTTAAAGCTGCCTGAATTATTTTAGCCATTACATTTAAAGAGACACTAACAGTTCTCTAGCATGGCAGTTGGGAATGCTGCAATATAGCACAATCCTTTTCTCCTGCAGCAAATTAACATTTTAGCCAGATTCTAATGCTGTGACATACGATGTGACTCAATTTAAGGACACAAGATTAAATCAATTGACATATATATTGGAGAGATTCAGAATTGATTCAAATCATGACAAAAATAAAATAGGTTTTAAAAGCTACATCTTCACAAAACATGGGTAGGAAGAGGACAAAAGTGTGGTTAGATTGTTACAGGTCATGATCAAATGCTCCTGTACTCAGCACTCCATGATAACATACTATGCTCTGCTGGGCCCCTTACACAGCCCCCATGTCCCATCCTGAGCCAGCACTGGACTCAGGGAACCCTGAGGTAAAGCCCAGGCAAGAGGGTTCTCCCCTTTCCTGCCTTCATACTGCACAATTTGCACAGCTACTAAAATTATCAGAGCCTGAAACACTAGTTGGGTGTTTTCTTCCCAGGCAAGCCCAGCTCTGAGTCTTCACAGTTTTAATGCATATAAACTGCACACAAACATTCATTCCAACACTCCTTGGTCTACTCAGGGCTGTGATACAGCTATAACCAAACACAGACTGAAATCCTAGATATAGTGGAACCTAAAAGCAACAACTAGACATTAAACCACTTTTTCCAAAGGTCTTGTTGTTCATGCTCTGCGTCTCCTGCTGCAGGACCAGGAGCTAGGGATCCTTGCTCATGTACATTAGCAAGCCATTCTCTGACCACCTGCCCTGCTAAATGGGATCTCTGCAGGCAGCTCACAGCCCTTCAAAGCCTTGCTCTTTGCCTTGACATACATCATCCCATACAATATACTTGTATCTACATTAGTACCACTTGTGGCTATTGTGGCTAGGACTTAAAAGGCCTAATGCACAAACCTTAATGCTTCCCTCCAGACTCTCAATTTTTAACTTGCATTTGTCTACCAAATTAACCTCCTTTCCTGCTGCATGCATTTTTTCCCTGGACAACAGTATTTCTGTAACAACTGCAACGAGACAGTCAGTAGACTACTACAACAGAAAAGGAACTTGCAGTGAAGGATTATCCCAGCACCACTTTATGAAAGCACAGAGTCTTTGCAGTACAAATACTGTGTTATTTGCTTCCCCTCATAAAGTACTAGCAAGCAAAAATATAATTAACATCAGAGGAAGCAAGTTCCTCAGTACAGTGCATAATTGGAACTTGCTCATACCACCAGCAGGGCTCAAAATAATTGCCTCTCTTTCACAGCGCAAGCAGAAAACTGAACTAAAAGTTTCACATTTTGCATTTGGAGCCAGCCTGTCCAAAGCATGTCAGCTGACTAAGTGGATTGTCAGGATAATGCTCGCACTCTGAAAAACAGTTTCCCCTTTCCTGTTGGGAAGGGAAAGAACTCTTAAAGGCAGCACAGTAAAAAGTATAATGTTTTTACACAAGCAGCACTACTATGCAAATCCTATTTTTGAAATTCCTCTTCAGTCACTACACTGAGATTAAATGCATCCACAGGTTGTTGAATTTTCACTTAAATCTGTTAAGTAATTACCAAATAAATGCTGTTTCAGAAGAGACAATTAATTGTCCTTTACCACAAACCAGATGGTTCACAAACATTAATCTCCAAAAATGTTCAGATTCTCCTTTAACACACATTAGAGGTTCAGTCACCTCTAAAACAGTTTCCCACCCCAAAACTTCACCACAGCCTTAGCTGAAGGGCCCTGGCTCACACAGAGGTTGACTGTGTATTGTAGGAGCAGAGCCTAAAGGAAATCTCAAAAATCCAAAACAAACAAACAAAAAACTCCCCCAGCATTATAGGTCCCCATTCATCCAATTCATGATCCAAACCAGGGGGTAAAAATAAGAAAGAAAAAAAAAGGGGAGAGGGGGGAGCACAATCCCCAAAATCTAAGCATACACCACATCATCTGGAGCTGGATTAACTTTCACACTGATAAAAACCACTGATCAAAGGTGATGTCAAGATCAGCACAGCCAGCAGGTTCACAGGCATTTTCATTTTGGGGCCTCATTCCAGTTCTCAGGAAGGACACTATACCAGTCCTGAAGACTTCCCACAAGCAAATACATCCCCTCAGACAGCATCACGTGGTGAGGAAATTATTGAGGAATTTCACTCTTTTGTTTCTGCATTTATCCCTCAGCACGAAAAGGGAAATAAGGCTAGGGCTTCTTACAAAAAAAAGTAGACATCTGGGCATTTTTTTGTCACTATCTTACAAACAATAAAGTAGACAAGAGAAACTCTATTAAGCTTAAGGGACATCCCTGGATCTATATCCATAAGTCTACTGCAGACAGGGAGAAAAAAAATGGCTCTGCCATGAAAATGTAGAATAACTGCATAAGGAATAAATACTTTCATCTTAGCATAGAAGGAAATGGGCAACTAACAAAAAAGCTTAGGTACCTACTTTTGCAGTCATTTTTGCCAGGAGTTCTTGCAAATCCATGATTCCTTGCACCAGACTTAAGAAATCACTGCAGGTCGGGCATGCTCAATAGAGGAAGAGTAAAAAGAAACAGCAAGGAAGAGAAGGAAAGACACAATAACCCATAAATAACCAACAGCCTATCATATTTGATTTATCTGAACATAAAATGCAATCTGTTTACACAGAAGTTCTGCCTTCTGGAAGTGAGCACACGCAAAAAAATGACAAGCCCAAAAATATTATTTTTAAAACAAGAAAACAATCTGTATGAAAAATCTAAGATAGAGAAAATAAAGAAATTGCTACTTACTGCGATTCAGATTAGGACACTGCGTTATATATCCATTAGGTATAAAGATGACTTTCACATCTTGAATAACACCCTTTGTAAAAGAAGAGAAAAGTGGTAATACGGACTACAAACATTGACTTAAATCTGTAGAAGCTGTTTCACAAGTCATTTCTTCAGTGGATATGAAAAAATTACCAGCTCACTCTTCTTGTGAGGAAAATAACTGAAGATGGACAAAATGTACCAACTCCTCCTATCAGCGTGTTTGGATTTTAATTTTCATAGAACGCAGAAATAATACGGCTTTGTCTTTTGTAATCGCCAAATATAAGCTGCTTAAATGTCTTAAAATGGGGTGAGACTGGTGAAAAAAGCAGTAAAATAATAACCATTGCTCAAGCCAATGACACACTTTTCAAAAAGACAAAAAAAAAAAATAAAAATTCCACAGTAAAACTCTTTAGTGATTTAGCCAAATAAGACTGTGAAATCAAACACTGTGAAAAGACAAGTATATAGTGCCAGATGTAAGTAATAGTTTACACTTCCATTGTTTGCTTTCATTTAGCCTACTAGCTCTGTGTCTCAACAGGCAGTTCATGTAATCGTGCCATCAGTCAGAATGAAATCTTCTCTCTAGTGCTGACAGATAGAAAGATGCCCTGCACAGGACTGGCAGAGGGTCAGAGCCAGTCAGTGCAGTTTGTATGATGATCCTAAACCAACCTGGGCAGGACAGGAGAGAGGCAGGACCAAAAGGTCCAGTGTTGGTTGCATCCTCTCTTGTCCCTGACCTGCAAGGATACCCCCGATGGAAGCGGCAGATGGCCCAGTATCCCTGCACACCTGGGCCCTGAAGAACCCTAGATACTTCAAATAGTCCAGAAAATGCTGAAGGTTGTGTTTGCTCTCTTAAGGTCAGGACAAAGTTTTTTCTATATCTTCAACTGTGCAATGTACTCACTTCACAAGATTCACTAGCTTTAATAAAGTCATGGTCACTAAGGGAGAGGAGAAAGGGAAAACAAGGGACCTCTAGGGTTGATAGTTGCACTACCCCTGCCTGTTAATCAGATGTTGTGACACAGCTCTATCTCCTCCCAGACACTGAAAAATTTCTTTAATCTGAAAAGAAATTTATCATGGCAGCAGTTATTATCTAAATAAATTACTGATTTGCAAGACTATGCTTTAATTTTCAGTTAAAATGCCAAAGAGTGAGTTTTGCAGATCAAGGACATAGTCACTTGCTCACAGGCCCTTGAAGTCCACCCATAAATAAACTAAAGGCCTCAGATAGCCCTTGAAGCCTGGTAAGTACAGCAAGTAACATATGACTTAACGTTTATATGGTCATCTGTTAAAAGAGCAGAAGGTAATCAGCAAGCTCTGTTTCCTGCTTATTTTTTCATTATCAAATATTAACTGAAAATATTAGTAGAGATAATCAGATCACACTGTCTTTCTTGCATAAATATATACATTTATTAACCTTTTCATCTATGAGAATAATGAAACCATAAGCAATGACAAGTAATATTGTCACTGGAAATGGAATATCCTGAAAGCCATTTTCCATACTTTCTGTCAGCAGTCATCAGTGAGAAATTAAAAGGTGAGGCATAAAATATATTTCAGCTCTTAAGCCTCTCCAGTGAAAAGCTCAACCAAGAGAAAATGGGATTACAAAGTTTCACCAGACCATATCACTCAGCTAACAAGGCACCATCCAGAGAGAAGTGATAAGTTATTTTCTTCAGGCTTTTTTTTTTTTTAAGTGCATCGTCAGCTTCAAATACGTTTGTTGCATGAGAGTCACACTGCTCAATTGTCTTTTGGATAGATTTGCATTTAAATACAGCCTGAAGAGGAAACACAACTACTTTATTTGTCTCAATTTCTGGCCACATAAAAGCATATTACCATAGAAAAACATGAATATGAACTTCAGTTCACTAACATAGATGCCTTTTAAAAGTCTATAACCATATGAAACAGAATTAATATGATCAAGTATAGAAGAGAACTTTGAAATGGCAGAAATTTTGATGATGTATTTTTTTAATAGAAAGACTTCTTTATAGGCAAACACTTATTACAGCCATAATTATTGTAACAAACATGAACAAACTCAGATTATTCCTGCTTGAGCATTAAGTCTAGGTTACTGAGAGCTTGGATTTGGCCTTCACAGGGAGATGTCAGCAGCCAAAATCTTTCTAATTTTACCCTCCCAAGCAGGCATCACCTTTATACTATCTTTAAAAACATTTGGTTAATGACAATCAAAGCTTCAGTTCAGCATCAGGACTCGCTAGCACAAAGAGCCTTCATCTGTGCAGGCAGATTACCTGCTACAGGATGAAATTCAGGTCTGCAGCATTAAGTATCAAGCCCATCCCATGAGAATGTAATACAACAGTCCAGATTATGGCATTTCTCCTGCCTCTACTAAATAGAACCCTCCTCTCACACTCTGTGAAAAGGCTCATATATTCCACAAGCTCTCCACTTCTGCATTTTCATTTACCCCATTGCCTTTCACCCTCTTTAAAACCTCCTTCTCCCACAGAGATAATGGGAGCCACACAGCTGTGCCCGCTGCATTGGCCAGGGCTGGGGAAAGGCTCTGCATGGAATACCAGCAGAAATGCCTGAAACTCATGTGCCTAAGCAAAGCCATGCCAACATCACCAGATTTCCACTCCATGAGCACTGTGCCACTCCACACAGTGCAGACATGCCCCTTGCCAGGCACCTGTACAGCTGCCATCAGCACGGCATTTAGTCTGCACCTTAGTCCATACAACTCTGAGTCCAAAATTATTATAGAGTCATATGACATTATATACATATACATATATATATATATGAGATACACATATGATGGTGTGCAGTAAAAATACCAATATGCTTCTCAAGCACCTACTATACAATCCCCAGACACAATATGCAGGATCAATAGAGCCTGCACTAGCAGTTATGAAAATTACTGTCTTTCTACATGAATCACCCTGTCAGCAATGCATTAATAAGCTCATTTTTGCAGTAGCTCTGTGGAGGGACCCCTAGGGAGAAGGGTTCTCCCCAGCAATAAAACAAAATTTTGCAGATAATTCTGATCCTGACAGCAATCAGATCCATCCCAGAGAGAGAGTTCCCTGGATGTGTGGCAACACTGTTTTTTCTTTCAGTTGCATCTACTTGGGTTTCCTAATCTGATTATAATAGTATTCTCTAGCCCTAAAACAAATCTTGTGTTTGGGACACTGTCCCAGTTCCGATCAGGACAGGGTTAATTTTTGCAGTAGCCAGGAGGGGTCATGGCTAGGACGTGGAGGTTGTTGCTGAATGACACTTCCACTGAATTCCATAACTACCATGGACAATGAGTGTGGATCACTCCAGAGACACGAGTCATGAGCTGCTGATGCAGCTGGCAACCAGCCAACAGCACACCAGCCCTCCTGCCCTGGAAGACATCTAGGATGGGTAGAACCCACAGTCATGGACTAAATGAACTCAACAGACATCTTAGAGGGATGGCCGTTGACTATGGAAATGAGACCTGAGCTTGTATATATATATATATTCACATATATGTATATGTAGTTGGAAGGTGTAGGATCTGGCCATGACATAGATGGTATAGAATAAGGGGTGGATAAATTAAGGCTGTTGTGAATGGTACTCCCCAATTCAGTGCACCCACTGAGATTCTCTCAAACCACAGAACACTCCCTTTTGATCCCCTTTCCCTCCCCATTCCCATTGCAGCAGGATGGAGTTGAGAATTGGAGGCACAGAAAGTGAAGATCACGAGTTGAGACCAGAAAAATTTACTGGGAACAGCAATGAGATAATAAAATGAGCAGTAACAGCAACAATTTTAATAGCAAAGGGTATAAGAAATTATTCACATGGACAAACATTCACGATAATAGACAATACTGGAAGGCTCCTTCCACCACGTTTTTTCAACTAGAAGGAAGCCCTTCTCCTCAAGGAGTCCCTTTCCCCCACCCCTGTCAATGATGTGAGGTGGTATAAAATAATCTCCATGTCCTGGCCATGGTCCCTCCTGGCTACTGCAAAAATTAACCCTATCCTGGCCAGAATCGGGACAGAGCCACACAAACAAACCTGAAGGGTCAGCACATAGTTTTCAGTGGAAGTAACTCATAAGATTGCCTTCAAACCAAACAGACAACGCTATCTTAAGTCAGCTCCACATTTACTCCCACCACTGCTGTGCTACAAGCACACTGTCTTGCCTGAACTCCAAGTGCTTGGTCATAGCAGATAAGTTACAACCAGTAAGAGATAACAGTAGCAAGGGGTGAGACTTCAATTCCCTTGATTACACCATAGAGCACTTTAGTCCCCAGCAAGGCCACAGGCACAGCAGGACTACTTGTGGAATAATCACTGTAAATAAGGATGTGGAACAAAAGCATAAATATGAAAAATTGCAGCAGCTGGTCACAGTGACTTAGGAATATCATATCCCTCCTGCCTCTTCTGATATACTGAAGAATTACAACCTAATACAGGCATGAGATTATGACCAAAATGTGCTTTAATGCTACTCATTTATGAAGAGAAACGACAATTAATTAACTATCATTAAAGAAAGAAAGAAAACTTTTGGAATGTCGAAGATGATACTCAGAACAGCATCCAGTGCTTTTTCTTACACACAGTTTCATGGTTCCAGCACACACACAAAAATGCTAATTCTTTTTTAACGCTCTTATTTCCCTGCAGATCTCTGTTTACACATTAAGGAAAATATATCTATTTTTTTATATGCTAAAACAGTGAAACAAATTGCTCTGAAAAAGAAAGAGAGGTCCTGCTGAGTATGTAAATATATGGAAAGAGATGTGTACTCTTTACAGACTGGCAAAATCCCAAGTTTTTGCAATGAGTAAAGTAAAAAAATTAAGACTTTTGAAACTCGCAAGCAGGATTAAAAAAACCACAACCAATTATATTTCTGCCCTGAAGAAAGTTGGTAAAATATTCAGGCATGCATAAAGCAAAGTAAGGCACTTGTCGGCTTTCATTACGATCAATAAAAATTGTCAGTTCATTAGCATATCATTAGCTACCCTGCTGTTTCCAAAGTGTTAACACGTAGAAATATTAATTTGCAAATATATAATATCCCAGAGTTCTGAGGCTCTGACTCCCTGCATAAAATAAGAATTTCAGATAGGCAACTCCAATATAACTTCTTCCTTTCCCCATGTAGCTATAAACATATGTTTACCATCTGTGGAATAGTGGGAAGCAGCTGAGGTAAAAAACCAACAGCTGTAGAATAAAATAATGCTATCAATTCCACTTCCCAGTGACAGCTCAGCTGCTGGAGGATGAAATGTAGTCCAGGTTCAGAGCAACTCTCAGACCATCATTTAACTTAAAAGTTAGCTTTTACCTCTGCCTCACAATTAAAATTGTTAGTTGCTACACTGAAACAATTTTAGCATAAAATAATTGTCCTAGCTTGTTAAAATCTGGGGACTTTGAGGAGAGGTCCTCAGAAAAAGACAACTTGTAAAATTGTCTTAGGAACTGACAGCTTCAAAGGGAAACCGAGTGGGTGGTAAATCACCTTGGCAACAAATCCATGCCCAGATTGAGGATAGGCAGATTGGCCTATTGCTGCACTATAGACTCCTTTCACACATAAACACTTGTACTGTGCCTTCTAATCCAAAACTGGAATAAATATCAGAAACTTTTACTTTGTAAACAAGCTGTTTACCAACTGTCCGCTGTTTCTACAGTTCATATTTCATGAGTGTGTGATAACTAAGTGGAAGTATCTTGTTGACTATTGCTTTTCTTCTTCATATGTCATTTCATAAGTGCTTACCTTAAAGAAACCATGTTTCCTGTTTCTCTGTCCGAGCCATAAACTGCTTTCAGGTGTCAAATTCATTTCTGGGGGATCAATGACACGTTCATAAATCCTGTAGAGGGAATACATTGCCATTATTTTGAGTTTTGCCATCAAATTGTCTTTTTCCTCTGAAAACTTTCAGAATCAGTATACAATAAAAGATGGAAAGTAGAACCAAAAAAAAAAAAAAAAAACACCATTAAACCCCAATATTAAACAAAATACATATCATTGATAGTGATGAAGAAAGTATATTAGAACTTTAAAAGCACCCACCATAGTAGGGAAAATAATAAAATAGGACTGTCCTAGTCTAGGGATGTCCTTCAAACTCAACCATCCACCCTGGAGAAAACATACAATCATACAGAAGATCCAACTAGATCCAACAACCCTTTGGGAATTTCAGGCTGGTTAGAATTCTGAATGGACTGCACAAAGGAACTTTATTCCACACTACTACACTACTCCCATGGCTTCCTTTTCTTCTGGATTTGTGTTATGCATCCTTGCACATGGACCTTTCTTCCCTCATAGAATTCACTCAGCCTGGGCGCTCACGTGTGGTGCCACCACTGCCCATCCAGCTGGTGTCTGTCACCAGCACAGGTCTGGCACAGGATGAGACCTCTTTATATATGCTTGGCATCCAACAATAGCAGCAAGCAATACAAGCTCCATAAGCAACCTTTATGTACCGCATAAACTTGCACGTGACTGCAGCAATCTGCATACCAAATTTCAGAAATTAATTTGTGAAAAACTGTTGTAAGACAGAATTTTTAAATCAACAAAGTATTTGGAGTTTGAAAAAGGTTTTGCTTGGGGGTTTGTTTGTTTATTTTTAGAAAAGCTGCAATGAAGTTTCCATAACAACTCTTCCAGGAACACAGACCACTACAATGATATCATCATTTCAGAACATGAAAAATTCAAGGCCAGAGTTACTGACCTTGGATTCTCGTAACGCCATGTCACATCAGAGGGAGCCATGAACTCACTGCTCCATAACAAAACCAGCATGCTTAATCAGGATTATTGAGAGGATGATGAAATCTGTTTCCATTACTATCCAGCTCACAGGGAGTATGTATTGCTGTGTAATCACACCAGCGTGACAGCCAATAAAAAAGACTCTGAACACATCCAGACCTTCAGCTTAAAGAGGGGAAATTATCTGTAGTGAAACTATTTTTCTTTAAAGTTACGGCTATAAAACAAACATGAAAAACAAACACCAAAGAAAAACACAATCAACCCCACTCATTGCACAGTTATCTTCACAATTCCACTGCGAGTGTTTCTAGCACAGGTTCACCAGTGTAATCATTCGTTTTTCACACTGTAAGTTGCCACGGGTATTGGGTTTGCATTGCAAGGTTTTGTTCTGTGAGAAGTGCCAGAAGCTTTCCCCATCTCCAACAGAGCCAAAGTCAGGCTCCAGGATGGACCTGCCACTGGCCAAGGCTGAGCCCATCAGGAATGGTGGTAACACCTCTGGGAAAACATATTTGAGAAGGAGGAAAAGTTACTGCACAAGAGCAGTCGCATCCAGAGAGAGGAGTGAGAACACGAGACACTCAGGACAGTGCAGAATGAGGGGGAGGAGGGGCTGCAGCCTGTGGTAAAGACCATGGGGAGTCAGCTGTGCCCCTGCAAGCCCATTTCCCATCCCCCTGTGTCATTTGAGGGGAGGAGGTGGAGAAAAATTAGGAATGAAGACAAACACAGGAAGAAGAGAGGGGTGAATGGTAGGTGTTCTAATTCTCATTTCTCTAATTTAATTAGTAAGAAATGCAACTAATTTCCGCAAGTCGAGTCTTTTTTGCCTGTGACTGATCTCTCCCTGCCCTTATCTCGATCCACAAGCCTCTCATGACATTTTTTTCTCCCCTGTCCAGTTGAGGAGGGGAGTGACAGAGCAGCTGCGATGGGCATTTGGTGTCCAGCCGGGGTCAAACCCACCATACCACGTTATTAGAAAATTCATATATTTGCAGAGGCCTAGAATAACATCCCAGTATTAAAGAACTTCCAGAAAGGTTGATAAAGTTCTTTATGTCAAAGTACAAAGAGTCATATATTGCACCCCCTTTTGCTTATCAAGAAAAGCAGTAAACCATTTGTCAAAACCAAATGGAAGTAATCTATAAAACTAAAAGCAAACATATTATTTTTTTTAAGAGAAAAAATGAGGAAAATCTTAAACCTAAAACAAAATAGTTACATGAAAATTACAGCTTAAGAATGCAAATACAGGACTCAGAAGACTTCTTCTAATACTATTAATTTTATTGTTGAAGTTTATTATAGGAATTTTGCATGTACTATCTCTAGCAATATTTTAAAGTGTAAATAGACTTCTTCTGCCACACCTCATGCAAAATCTACTGAGATGCAAAACTGCTGCAAAATTCTGAATGAGGAACCAAAAATTGATATGCTCCTTGAGAGCATGTTCACTGAATTGCACTTTCATATTAGGAATTTATCTTTGTATTTATAACACAGCTTTATTCATGATTTTGGTTAATAATGAAATGTGAAATTTCTCATCTCCTAAAGACTAGTCAATATTCATGAAAGAACTCCATTTCTGCTAACGGATAAAATCCCAGTGCTGACCAAGTTCAACAACACTACTTATTGAAGAATATTTGATTTTTATTCACCTGACCTAGTTAAAGTTGATGAAGATACTCTACAGTATCTCTGTGCAATTGCATATTAAAAAAAAAAAATCAAAACCTAACTGACATTGTTATATGACAGTTCAACAATAGCAAGTAAGGAAGACAAATCAGAGACTGAAGCAGCTTATCTTTTCAGATTTTTTAACAGTCTTTCAACCTATGTGGAAAGGGCTCTATCAACCTTTTTTCCAGAGGCTCTTAAGAAAGTGCCATTCACAGGACACAAAAGCTCAGGATTCCCCATATTCCTCTACTGTTCACCCTAATTTGAATTACATTTCTGAAGCAGGTATTTACCTTAAATCAAGGGATTAATTAATGCTTGGTTTGTGCCTTATTCCGCATATGTCTGAAAGACTGGTTTGTTTTCTTCTCATAAGATCTGCCCATGGAGTAACAGGCTAAGGATTCAAGAGAAGGTATGAGATGTAAATCAGTCCTTGATTATCTTCCTATGTCAAAACATGTTTTGGTTGCCACTATCTGGTTTGCAAACAATGTGAACTTACTTTATTACTGTACACTGTTAAACACTAGCAAAAAAAAAAAAAAAGCCCCAGCAAGCATACACACAGCTTATTGCTAATCCTATCAGCTCTTCTATACTATTGGGAAATAAAAAGGTCAAAAAGCACATCAGCCAAAAAAATACAAATCAAACCCAAAGAAAACAAATAAACAAAAACTCACAAGGAACATGGTTCACCATATACTGTTTCTTCAATGAAAAAGAATTAAAATTCCAGTAAGACTGAAAGACACTAAAGAGCTGTAAAACAGCTAAACAAAATAATACTAGAACTACATGGATGAAACTTTTTGAAACCTCAGCAAACAGGGCTTCACCAGCTACACACAATAGCAGCTGATAGCCAGCAGAGCTGACTGAGGCACAGTGGGAGCAGAGCCAGGAACTGGACCCATCTCCTGCCTGCCAAGCTCTGGTTTAAATTACAAAAACATGGTAAGCAGTGCTTTATTCCCAGAAAAGGTTTTTGAGGAGGAGAAGGACTTCATGGGTATCGAAGACAGCCTGTCAATACAAAATAATTACAATGGCACGTGCATTAGTAATTGGGAATAGGCTTTTACCCATGTTAGCACTACTCATGCATGTACATTGCAAATCTATCAAATATTAGTGGTCATTCAGGTGGTTTTTCCAGGGGCTTCCACATTTAGACAAACCCATAAAGCATGAACATTCTCTAATATATTTCAAAGTGCAATTAGAAAAGTTACTACTTAAAGGTGAGGTTCACTTATAATTATTGCTTGTGAAGTGGGAAAAACCCTTGCTCTGCTTCCCTTCCAGTATTGGTTTTCTTTGGAAGGAAAGTAGGTTTCAGGCTGAAAAAATATTTTTGCTGAATAGAAACAAAATAATCCTCTTTTTTGCAGCCACATTAAGCTTCCACATCACTCACTTTCCCTTGCTTGGCTTTCTGGGCTGAGGTGTGTCACCTTCTCTGGCTTTACACCTGCTTGACCAATACTTTGTATTTGGCATATGAATAGCTGAATTATACACCTCCAGTTTATGAAGTGCTGGTCTAGAGCTCCTTGGAGAACAGTTTTCAATACATTTGGCTTTGATACCGACACAGAAATGTGCAATACACTTCACAAGAAAAGGAATGCTCAGAAAGAGGACTCCAGGGAACTGTGGTCACTAAAACTACTGCACACTGAATAGCCCCTCCAACATGAGGAGATCCAGGTCTCCAGGTTAATGGAAGCTCTACTACATACTTCAGACTTTCAGATTTATGATTGCTGCATTCACTTCCCAAGAGAAAGCTTGATTTGCCCCTACTTTATGCTGATATATTTCAAAGAAGCTAAACCATAAAACTGGAGTAATAACAATGAACCAATCCTACTGTCTTGAAATGTTCATGCTCAGAATACATTCACTAACCTCTCATCCTTTTACCAAAATGCAGTAAGAATGTTAGTAGATAAATACCCATGATATTCTTGTGTTTTGTATCCATATCTCTACCCTATCTGCACACTTTATTAAATATTCTTATGCAATCCTCGGGAACACCTTTCTCAAGGACTCAATCCAAAAAGGTGTCTCTGCCATAATGAAGACAATATGCAGAAAATAGAAAATCTATAAAATAATCAGTGAATTTCTGAAAGGAGGTATATCTAAAATATTTGCACACTAATACACATACACACATTCTTCTCTGCACAGAAGAAGAAGTGGTCTAGAAATCAAGCTCTGTTGGACAAGGAGACAGTTCCCTTCCACATATTCAATATAAATTATTTTTAGCATCTTTAGAATGTGTAAATATACAACAGTTTATTGTATATGTATATAATACATGATGGTAGAACAGGGAAATATCCTCATTTTACACATGTGCAAACTGAAACACAGAAAGACTGATTAACCAAGATCACAAAGACAGAGTCTTTCCCCAAGATCTGAGCCATTAGACCAAGCATGACTGAGGCTTAGCTGCCTTACACAGTGGGTCACACTCCCTCTGGAAAAAGAATGACATAGAATTGTCTCTTGCAGTGAAGATGATTTCTTACACATAACTTTTAAAACCAGAATTTAACACAAGGAGAGTATTTCCACTTTTGTGGAGATGCAGCTCTACTTCACACAGACAGTATTGGCCATGTCAGAAGCATTTTCAAAATTACTGAAATATTTAGCAGAACATGAAAATAAACTTTATGTCTGCTCACATTAGAGTACATCAGCCAACACAGACTGATCAGGAGGTGCAACTGCCTAAAATTCTGAACAATAAAATAAAGTGCAATTCAACAGTCACTACAAAGCAGCACACCAAATCATGACATTTTCAAATTCTTTCAGGTCTAAAATATGAATGGGTTACTAATATAGGAACATGCCTTCTCCAATTTGCAGGCTAGATAGGAAAACCCCAAAATTAGCTCACTTGGTTAGAGCATGGTGCTAATAACACCAAGGTTGTGGGTTTGACCCCTGGACAGGCCAATCATTTAAGAGTCAGACTCGATGATCCTCATGGGTCCTTTCCAACTCAGAATATTCTGTGAAATCTGTGAACACACACATAGTCCTAAACTGCATTAATCGGGCTTGAACCAGGTTTAGACTTGTGAAAATATAAAAGCCCAGGGTTTCCTTTGCTTGGGGTCCCTCCTCAAAGGCACCCAGCTTGAGCTGCTATTTTGTTATTTAGTTATTGCACCAAGATTAAAGTATTTGAAGGATCTGGACTTCTGTGACCCTGCTGTGGGAAACCTGGGGTCAATCTGGTAGGGAAACCTGGTCTGACTGCGTGACTGTGGTGTGTGCAGGGAGTCAGGCAGGGCACTCATCAGCTCACTGGAGCTGCCCACTGTGAAGAGGCCCCAGTCGCAGCCCGGGTGGTGTGGGTGTGACTGCCAGAACAGCTGCTGGATGGTCAGACAGGGCAGTTTTCTCAGCATTAGTTTATTAGCAGTACACTTCAGAAACTAATAGCTGCAGCCCAAATATCCTTGTGACTGAGGCATGGCAAGAACTTCCCTTCTCAGTCCCTGGTCTCTATGAATGCAAGAACAGGCTTTTTTTTCCTGATATGGCTGCCATAGGTACTCTGTTGAAGCTATAAATTTCCATGCAGAGAACAGGTGTTGAGTTCATCACGCCCAGTTTTAAATGTCTCCAAAGTTTATGCTTACAGTGGAGCTAGTTCTCTAGACTCATTTAATGAGGAGACCTAAGCGTTTCTAGGGTGTGATTCATCTTACAGTAAATGAATCACTCTCTGAAGGCCCCTCCAACAGCTGCACAGGAGCCCTTCCTGACACCAGGGTGAATCATCAAAACAGATTTTTGCAATTCAAAGCCTGATCCTCAAAACTGTCACTCTTGCAACCATTCATTACCCTGTACACATCCATCTAGATCTTCAGATCCTTTAAATACAGTGATGGGTATGGAGAAGTTCTGTTCATGGCAGTCTTTGAAATAGCACTGACAATGTCTGAAAGGCAGAGGAGAGAAAGATGTTCCCCTGTGTTTTGCATCAGTCTTTCTCCTAATCTAATTTGCAGAGGTGTTGACCACCTTTGACAATTGCTAATCTCTGGGTGAACCTTCAAAAACTCAGTGAACCTAAAATTTCAAATGAGAGGCCTCCTAACACAACCCATTGCATAAAAATAACCAGCTGCTTCAGAGTTTGTCCAACATGTTTTCTGAATCTCAGCTCCATAAAGAAACTGATTATATCAGTCCTGAGCCTTAGGATACAATATTGGCATTTGTATTTATATCTATTCTTCCAGAAGGATTAAGAACTGATTTTAAAAATAAATATTAGGATATCTTTACATATTTCTCTTTCAACCCATTTTCTATATGCTTCCCTATGAAAATGTGTCAATACCAATGTGATTGGATTTTCTTGATAGTATTTACAGATAGGATGCATTATTTGACATGCATTCAGTTCTGGAGCAACTTTAACTGAATTATTCATTCAGTTTCCAGTGTTTGGTTTCATAAAAATAAATTGAGGGAAATTCTGGGTTTTTTTGTGCTATCTCCTCTGTCATAGTATAGGAGTTCACAATCACTTAACAGAGGAAAGCAATTTAGATTAAAATCTTGGGGTTTGAAGGAAACCTTTTCTTATTTATCTTTGAATATACATAGTAACTGCCAAGTATTTAATCAAAAGTTATTGTTCAGCTCTGGGAGAAAAAAAAAATAGGAGGTGTCCAGTAATAGTAGATGTTAGGTAAAAGACTCAGGAGTGCATGCTCAGTTCTCTTCAAGCTCTGTCAGCCAAATGATTCCATTGATTTTCCTGTACAATCACAGAGATTAAGTTAATGTACTCTATTTTTCACTTTGATTAATTCAACTACAAATTTAAATTAAAAAATAAAAATAAGAAAATAAAAATATAAAAATAAAAATTTATCTAAATATAACTGATAAAAAAAAAATCTCTTTTTTTTTCATTCAGAAGAAATTCAAACTAACTTTGGAGACCCTATAACACACAGGAGGAAAGTAAACAAATGCAAGTAAAGATGGTTAAAAAAGCACATTTCACTGTCAGGTTTGAGGGTTTATTCTCCACATATAAATGGAATAAAGGTAAATTCACAGAGATATTATCTGCCTGTGTGGGGCTTTCCTCACAAAACACAGTAGGTTTTTCAGTTTCCTACAAGGTTATCAATGAATTTTAGCAGTACTTCTTGAGCACTAAACTAAAACCAATCACCATTATTGATTCAAAGTAAAGACAGGACCCACTGAATGACAACAGTGAAGGGCAGAAATCCTTCTTTCTCAGAGTACTATGCCTGTGTAGTGTCTTTCAGCTGGAGATTCCGAGGTAGATTCCAAAACTTTACAAACAAGGTCAATATTACGACCTTTACTCTGCAAATGACAAAACAGACACAAACGGTTCCTGACAATAACAGTCTTAAGAGTGTCTAAGCTCCAGGCTAACAGCCTGTCTACAAGGCTGCAGTGTTTACCCATCTTCATTAAAAAAAGCAGTTCTGAAAGTGCAAAAAAACCCCAGAAAACAGGTTGAGTCAGACTCTAAGCAGAAATAGAAATTTGGTTGTTTGCTTAAGATTTTTCAAGAGTTGTAGGGAAAAAGAATGATGGCAAACTATGAAGTCAACTGTGTCTTACCTGTGATGGATCCAGAGTGGGACCTTTAAGATCAAGACAGGTAGTTTGATATCCAAATGGTTATTGTGTTGCTCAGCTTTGGCAACTGTACTGCCTTTGGCTAGGACAGAGTTAATTTTCTTCACAGCAGCTGGTATGGTGCTATATTTTGGATTTGTGGATAACAAACCCACGTTTCAGCTAATGCTGAGAGGGGCTTACACAGTGTCAAGGCCTTTTCTGCTCCACACACCGCCCCACCAATGAGTGGGCTGGGGGTACACAAGGAGCTGGGAGGGGACACAGCCAGGACAGCAGACCCCAACTGACTTAAGGAATATCCCATTCCATGTGACATCACACTTAGCAATACAAGGTGGGCCAAAGGAGAAAGGGAATGGGGACATTTGGAGTTATGGTATTTGTCTTCCCAAATAACCGCTATGTGAGACAAAGCCTTGTTTTTCCAGGAAACAGCTACTTACCTTCAAACATCTCAATATAGAGTTGAGAGCTACATGGATCAAATACCACTTTTCAAACAAATTTCTGACTCTCCAAAGTTACTTTGGTATCTTTTTACCACTTGTGAGTAACTATCACTGTCTGATTCCCAGAGCATAAAACATATAGCTGTAGGTTTTTTATCATGCACACAAGTATCCACTACAGTCAAACACACTTATAAATGAGGACAATCTAAAACTCACAGGGTCACTAAAAGGCACCCTTTAACCTCACTCAGCTTTGAAGCTCAGGTTCTAGACCAGAACACTGAATAAAGCAATCGGTTAACAAGAAAACTAAAAGCACAGCACACTCATTTGTTATCATACCAAATATCATACCAAAACCCCATCTCAGATGAACCAAATGTTCAGAGTACATCCCAGATGCCAAATAGCAAACCAAGTCTCAGCAATTAAAAGCAGATTCTAGAAATAAGAGGAAGAAATTAATTCAATGAATTTTTTCAAGATTTAAAAAGAAAAGCTCCTCTCCCACAAATTAAGCAAGAAGTCCTTAGAGCAAGATACGTATGAGATTTGAAAACTATATCAAAATATCTGCAAAACAAGTAGTAAACAAATAGGCCTATCTTGCATCAGAAAGCAAAAGGGTAAAAATGTGCATCAGAGTAATGGCACAAAGAAGCACTGATACTTAATGTCTTGCAGCAAAATTAACGCCAAAATAAAATTCTACCAGACCAAAGAGGTAAAACCATGGTTACATGGCTTATATCATCTCCAATTTGTCATGAAAAAATAAATTAATAAAAAAAACCCTAATATTGCTTTTGGGGTTTGTCACAAGGCATTTGTTGAGTGAGAACTGGCAGTGCTGAAATTTTTGCCTGCTCTATAAAAGGGATGGGCCAGTCCTTGTCCCTGTAGCACACAGGTCTTCACAGCTGGCAGTTACAGCAAAACCTGAAGCACAGTGAGTTTACAGCTTCCAAACATATATTCTTCACAAAATATATGCAATTTTTGTCTTTCCTGTCTCATGCTCCTCTCAACCCCAAAGTTAATTTACCCAGTAAAATAAGACAGGTGCAACTGCAAGAAGAATCGAGCTTTTGATTCTGACTCCTTTCTGCACTCCTGCAAAAGATAAATTTAAAATCAAGCCAGCCACAAGCAACCTTTCTATTAAACAGATTCTTCCTCCCCCCCTCCAGAAATGCATCTGCTGAGAAGTTAATTGCTTTACGGGGTATCTCATCGTAGAATCATCTCATCAAGGGGTTCATGTCATCACTAAATGATTTGTATGTAATCATAAAATAACCTCATCCATATTCCAGAGCCAATTTCCTGCAGTGACTGAAGGCAACTGCAGGCTGAGGATCTCATACTTTACCTTGGCTGTCACGCTCATGCCAAAGCCCTGCCAGAAGTGCTGTCTCAGCTCTGTGCAATGGCACTCAGCTCTCTCCAGAGCTGCCACTCCTCCCCACTACCCACTGGGAGAGGGAGGACTCACTCACGGAGCGCCAGCTCATTCCATGTTCCTCAGCTGTTCCTGCAGGTTCATCGGATAACCCACATCTCCATTCTCCCATGGCATTTTTCAACTGCCTGGTTTAGTCTTGGGAGTTTGAAAGACAACATTACGCTCTCTCCATAATAACTAATTGGCCATGACTGAGGAGGTATATGAAACACAGAGTAAACATAGAACAAGCCATTATATTGGTTCTAAAATTAAGTTTAGATGGAAACTGCCAGCAGACAGGCAGAAAAGCACCCTCCAGGGACAGTACATTTCTCACATCTGACATGCACAGGAGGTGAAAGCATGGTTGTGCTCAAGTCAATGAACGTTCTCACTCAGGCTTCACTGGGGCCAGTGTTGTCCCCAAGTGATGCTGCACAGAACACCTTTCAGCAGAGTTTAAGGTGGTGTGACAATCAGAAATTTAGCTCAGGCTGAGGAAGTCCTTCTAGTTGCCTTAGTTGGCAGTGCTAGTTAATTGCTTTCACTACTGACAGGCTGATGAGAATGCCACTAAAATTGCAGCTTAATTAAGTAATGCAGCTTCAGCTGATTCTTTCATTTACTGACTGGTCTCAGATACAAGAATAAGTTATAGGACTAGAAAGTGCATGTTATCTTGATCCTATACTGAGGATTAAACTATAATCTTTCTCCTTACTGCTCCTTGGACGTATCATTACATTGCTAATACAGATCACAACAATGCTTCTTCATAACATTAAAATATTTGAAATGGAAGCAGAGGCAAATATGTGATATTTTTTTTCCATAAAAAACCTTACACCACCAAAACCATAAAACTACCTCAACCAGTTGACTGAATACTTATCTGTGTAGAAATGGAGCATTCCTCAATTCCCAGAAATGCCTCACCTTCTGAAGCATGAGACTGGACTGCCCTTGCCATTCTCTCAACTGGCATATTTGCGAAGCAGCTCATGCCCACAGCACAGAACCAGAAACTCCACTGTCCCCACACTCAGGGCTGAGCCTACTTGACTCCCTTAAACACTGCAGAAACCATCCAAACACCATGGAGGCCTGGCTAGACCTCTCCTACACAGCTACATCTGCAAATATGCCAAGTGGCTTTGCATGACATGTGAAGTGAGAGAGAACACTACACCACTGCAGTGAGACCCATGCCACTGCCTGACACCTCTGAGGCATGACAGTCACATCACAGTGTTTGCAGGCCTTGACACCTTCCATCTCTGAGCACCACATATGCCTCCAGCTCCCCACACCCAAGGAACAAGCATGACTGCTCCTGCACCACCGCTTCTAAGGGTGCTGTCAGTTTTCTGTCACCAAATCGTGCAGTGATGAGAACCGTCAGGTTTTGGGGTAGTAATAAATGCAGTCAAGCAGTCTCCACCTCCCTGCAGCCAATTTGAGGATTTTGACAAGACTGGATTTCTAAAAAGAATTATCTTTTGAGAGTTATTGCTGTTCTGAATGGCCAAAGAAAGACACCTCAAGCACTAACCCACTTCATAAAACTCCAGGCTGGTTGCACAAACTTCAGCAGTCCTGTTTGCTCAATCTCCGTCTCAGTCCCCACCACACTCAGGAGGTTTCAGATCATTTGGAAAGACTCTGTACTATTTGCTATATGGAGACTCAGATCGCAAGTCAGCTGTTGAATAGGTCAGGGGGGTTCTCACCTGCTCTTTGGCAAAGGTCCAGTGTTTTTACAAAAGTATTTAACTAGAATTATACTGGCATTTTTCAATTCAGCTCCAGTATTATTCTATCTGACTTGTAGTTCTAAACTCCAGAGTTTAGCTAACCGCTTCAAATGGAAGAGTTCATTTACGTCTTGGATCTCGGTTAATCCGTCTGGCTGAAGCAAGATAATTGTTTTTATAATCTGAAAGGAAAAAGCTCAAAACATTTGCTCTATCTTGTTGATTCTCAAATTACCATGATCACATCTCTGTACACATGACCCCCATCAGCACTCCAACAAGTAAAAAGAAAACAGAGCCAAGTAACAGCAGATTTCCCCTGAAAAAAAAAAAAATGTAGAAAAATATCCAGATACAGTTGAAACTATGCAGGCTAAATTTTCAGAGACTGCTTTTGTAACTAACAACAGCAACTTAAGGGTTTATTGCTTTTAATATTAAATAAATGTCTACATGTATATTGGACCAACATACAAATATTTGAGAATTCGATAATGCACCTAAGTCACACCTCTGAGAAATTACTAAATCATTTGAGACTTGCCTGTCTTGATTTAAGATTATTTCGTCTACCATCATCCATTTTCTCTCTCTCTCTGACATACCCAGAAAATAAAATCACAAGGAATGCAAGTTGCCAATGGTAAAGCATAACACATTATTCCCACCCTCGCTGAGGCATCAACCTGTCTATCAACATTTACAATTCACCAGAAAGCACTACAAGTCCCCAGTTCTGACTTAAGAGGGGAAAAAAAAAAAAAGACAAAAACACTGTTGAGTCTACATTCAGGAGGAGTTGGGCTTTGCAGTTACCAAACTCTGGCTCCACGGGTCCCTAGAGCTCTGCCCCAAGCTCCTATTGAAGACCCTTAACTAAACTCCTAGAGAATGGCTTCTACTGACATCAGCAGGCCTACTGACCTGGATCAGCTCCTGAAAGGAACCAGAGGCAGAAGCAGATTCCACACAGAGCAGGAGCTAAGTGAGGCCTCTCTGCTGGAGCACAGCGCTCCGGGTACCTGTACAAGTACCTGCAGAGGCTGCCTTCAAGGTATGGATTGTTATCATATGTTTTCTATAGTACTTTTTCAGCGCTTTAATAAATACTCATGCCTTCTCCCAGTTCCATCAGTGCAGTATACAAAATAGTTCAACTGATTTTTTAGGATAAATACAATAAACTCTCATCATAATTAGGGACTGAGTGAAAACAGATCATGATTCAGCCTTTGATCACACCCATACTACCATTCTGCTGATGCATTAGCCATTCAGTAAAAACCCCTGGCTATTAAAAAACTTCTTTAAAAAGAACATAATTCTGAATTTATCCCAAACATTTCCTTGCAGTTAACTGTAATGATACAGGCCTGGTTGCAGCTGATGTGATGTGCCAGCTGGAGATCTCTCTTACGCTAAAAAGTTTACAGCCTTTCTGTCAAACAAAAGGGACAACTGGCAGGTGAAAATTAACTTCCAATCCACAACACCACAGATCTGAAGTTGGGTGCACCTGTAATGCACAATTATAGCACTCTATCCAAGTAACCATTTCTCTGACAGCTTCGGCTACAGCTTAAAGAGCAGAGAAGCAATCTAGGTCACAAAACCATATTCAAATACTGAGAGGAAATTACCTAGCTGCATAACACTGCCACCACACCATTTTCTCTCTCAAGAGAATGCTTTACAGTAACTAAAGCAGCAAATCCCTCTTTAAAATACATCCTTTAACCATCTTTAAATTTATTACACATTAATTAAAAGTCACAGAACTTTGTTTAGATCAGTTGAAAACGTGAGGTTGGCAGACAGAATATCTTATTTATAAGAACTCAGAGGTCTTGGATTCCCATATTTGGAGGATGTTACTTTAATTTATTTATTTTTCCAATTAAAAAGTTCTCACTGCTCATGCATTTTTTATTCCCTAATGCGCTGTTCTAACATAAAAGAAGCAGACAACATGTTTTTTCAGTTGGAGACTACATCCTAGCCTGCTCCAGTTTTATAATCTATTCTCTTATGCTCTTACCAACCCCCTCCATCAAACAGCTGAGAGTATCCATCAAAACCACAGGCTGTATTCACAGCAAAAGGCACTCCAACACAGATTTTCACTGGAAGAACATTAATTTTTGCATCAAAGCACCTTTCTCCCTTCTATGCCTGCAGATAGAGTTCAAGTAAAGGAATACAGACACTGTCTGAAAAGGTGAGTACCTTTGTAGCAATATGATTGATGATAAAACAATTTTAAAAATGCAAGCACCTTTCAAGCTTACCTCCCCAGATTAATCAAACACAATGAGAACAACCTGGAATTTCTATTTGGTAAATAAATTACCAATAAATCCTTTTTGATGCAGTACCTACCATCTCTTAAATTGTAGGCTCCATGCTACCCTCTCACTCTTAACACATATGGAACATATTTCTGTGCTGTCACTGTTGAAGGGGACAAGCATTGCAGGGGACAGGCAGGTACCATGGGAAATGCTACAGACTCTTCCTGCTGAAAACTCTACAGCTGAAACTAATTCTCAGAGAAGACAAACATTGGATCCTGTAGGACTTGACAGTTTTCCTGGGGTTGAAAATCTCAGTGCAGGTATGAACAGAGACCAAAGCTGGAAAGATGCATAGCAGAGTTTATTTGTTTATGTATTAATCCTTTAGTACCACAGGTTATTTAAGGACCTTTTGACAATCACACAGTTGCTCTAGCTCAATCTCAACACTCTCCAGAAGGTCCCTGACAACCCATTTTTGCCTAGAATAGAAGAGCACAGATCCCACCAACAGCAAGAGATTTAATTTCCATGTTACTTTCAGCATAGGTTTTACTTGTGCATCAGTAGTACATTTATAATTAATGCAGCCTTTTCATTTTTCTAAGCTTTCAGAACCTTACTAGAAAGTTAAAAGCATGTTAGCAAGTACACCCACAGCTTCTTATGTCAGTTTTCTGAGACACATCCCTGACTAGAGGTCACTGTCTTGGCCCAGCACAAAGGTTCTTCAAGTCAGTGAGAAGAGTCCACTAATATTCAACAGGTTTTCAGTATGGACTCTAAGGTACCTTCCTTCTCTCTCCATTGGAGACAGGTTGAGAGAGTTGGGGTTGTGTAGCCTTGAGAAGAGAAGGCTTTGGGGTGACCTTATAGCACTTTCCAGAATCTAAAGGGGCTACAAGAGAGCTGGAAAGGGACTTTGAACAAGCGAATGAAGTGATAGGACAAGGTGGAATGGCTTCAAACTGAAAAGAGGGTGGGTTTAGATTAAATATTAGGAAGAAATTCTTCCCTGTGAGGTTGGGGAAGGCACTGGCACAGGTTACCCAGAGAAGCTGTGGATGCCCCATCCCTGGAAGTGTCCAAGGCCAGGTTGGATGGTGCTTGGAGTAACCTAGTCTAGTGAAAGTGTCCCTGCCCATGGCAGGGGTGGTAAAACTAGATGTTCTTCAAAGTCCCTTCCAACTCAAAATATGATTCTATGATTTCTGTGCCAGCAGCTCCAAGTTGTAACATCAAACTCAGCTACAATTCTCACTCCTTGCTCTTGAAGGAGCAAGTAAGATGCAGTAGGAGCCGACTTCAAGAGGACATGCACTTGGGCAAATATATCCCTTTGATACATATGCTTCCCCCACGGTATTATATCTCATTAGAACAGAGGCAATTACATTGTTTTAAAGATGATGCTTAAAAGCACTAAAGGCTTTTACCAGTTCTCAAGTACTTTGCCCTAACCTATCCAGGTCTGAAAAACAAAGTTGACTTTGAATTGAATCCAAAAGATAATCAAGTATCAAATGTCAAAGCAATTTTACAAATCAGAGTAATGCGGGCAACAAGGCTGAGAAGAGTAAAAGTAGATTTGACTGTTTACAAATGCAAAGCTTCATCTCCAATGCTTTCTGATCTACTGCAGGTTTTTGGAGGCCAGAGACCAGCTTTCAGTATCACAATACAAATCCTGTAGCAAAACTAGGTTGTGGCATTTTCCCCAATGCAAACACTTTCAATGCACTCTCACATACAGCTTAACTTTACTAACACTGCATTCACAAATGACTAGCTCACAATAGCCTTCCAAATATATAACATATTACCACAGCCCTAAACAAAAGGAGTAACACATTTATACAAATTCAGGCATATCTGTAAGGAAGCAATGTTGCAAACACCTTAAAGAAATGCAGTAGAAATCTAAGGGATTCATTTTGTTGGTCAATTTTATTTTTTTTTCCTCTTTGCTTTGCTTTTATTTTTTACAGGGGAAAGAACAGTAAACAAAAAGCAGAGAACTTCTTTAACTAGACAGGTACACATTAAGCAAAATTCTTGTTCTGATGACACCAAATGTCTACAGGAGATGAGACAGGTCATATCCTCTTTCCCTGTTCAATTAACTGTGTGGAAGCATCACTTCTCATAAGGTAACCTGAACTCTGCCCAGAGCCACTGACACCACACCAGCCCAACACGGTGACATCTACATGTAGAGTTCCCAGCTCTCAACACTGGATTCTATGCATACTTTCAGCAGCAGCTTTCCTGGCACTAAGGTGAAGCAGTCTTAGGGTTTTCAGTAGTGCTCAGAAGTATCCCCTCATTGGCTTGCTCTTCTTTTTCACAGCTCTGACATTTATAGCAGTGTCATCAGAAAGTGCTAGTGCCAAGATGAACAAGATGTTGACTCTCTTCTGAGTGGAAAGATATAAAGGATTAAGATTTAATAAAGGAAACTAACACCAACATTCACTAAACTCTCTAATTAACTCAACAGTGATGCTACAGCTGAGTCAGGAACTTAAAGACTTCCTTTTCTTTCCTCTCATTTAAACTTCTACTATGATCTGCCCTCAAGTCATGCTTTCAGAACTATTCCCATTACTTTTCCACAGGAGTTGTCATAAAATACCACAAATACACAGCCAAATAGAGATATTTTAGGTATGGATTTATGCTGGGAGCAACCTTGAGATGTACCACCTTAAGGGACACTGTTAGATGGATCAGCCCCTGACAGAGATGACTATACATATTTGTCACCTGACATGACAGCACAGCTCATTCCATGACTGTATTTATCTATTTCTGCCTGTTGCTGTAAAGAAAATCATGTCACAACCATGACTCTGTGCAGTCCTCTTGTCCCTGGATAGAATTCTGCACCAGGCACTTGTTTTGTGTTGTCTTTTTTTCAATTTCTGTGCAAGAAAGTAGCCAACTAAACAGTCTGTTAAAAAGGGTCTCCCTAAAACACATCTGCTGTTCATTAAAAAAAAAATTAAGGAAAAAAATAAAAAACATATCATAGTAGATAATGAAAAACCCATCCCAAAACCCAGTATATCAATAAACTAACAAAAAAGCATAAAGTTGTAAGCAAAGAAATAATGTAAGAAATATACAATAAGGGTAAGAAAAATAAATCAAATCACTGAAATGAGGACAATCTTCACAAATTGTAGATTTCATGCCTCAATGAAATTAAAATTACTCTAAGCACTTAATTGCTTCTAAGGTCCAAATAAAAGGATCCAATAAGCAACATTCCTTCAGATTAGATTTTCCAGTAGTTAATGAAGATGCAGAAAATGGTTGTAACATTCTTCTCCAAACAGTATCTCATAATTACTTTGGTCAAAATTTAAATTCTTTGAAATGTTCCAATAACCGCCTACTCCTATAATACTCATCCAACTTTATTCTGCCTGTCTGAAAAAAATGAAGACTTCAGATAAAAATATCTGCTACCATCAGCCTGCCCATTTAAGTGCCCCAATTCCAAAATGCACATGCTGATCCTCTCACTGAATGCAAAGGATATTTTTTTATTATTTTCAGTGCAATAAGACACAAAAGTAATGGTTTGTTTTCCTCAGTCCTAAAGACCATTTTGAAAGTGCCAATTTCAAGATCTCCGCTCATCAACCACTAAGTTTGAAGTCTACAATACATTGTGAGATCAAGTCCAAAGGCGAGATGAATTCTAGGGAGAAGAGATGCCAGGTTTGCTGGTTTTCATTCCTTGAAGTCCTGGCATTATGCCATCTCACAATCTTCACAACTTTTAAAGGAAAAGTGCAATGACAGACAGAATACCCCTCAGAAAATAAAAAGCACCGTTTCCAGACATGCAAAAAGAACCTTCCAGGTTTCTCAGAAGTTTCCAAGTGAGGCAGCAGATAGAAAAATCAGTAAAAAGTGCATTGCCTTATTATGTAAAATGAAATTAAAATGCCTCTGATGCACCTATCTATTCTTCAAGTTTTCAGGTATGCTGAGGGAAGCAGTTCACCACACGCCAATCCATCACACTTAAATGCAATCACAGGCAAACGTAACATCAGCCAGTGCCTAAACTACAGAGGTGCATTTAATACTCCCCAGTCAGCAATCAACCTTTTCCACATTTGTTCATAATCACAATGAATTGCTCCATTTTAATACTTTGTTTTCCTTTTCTTATCCCACAGCAGTTGAGCATGCTTTTTGAATTTGACAAATTCAAAAAAGAAAAAAAACAAAACCTCCTTTTCCAATTTTATTCCTGTGGTTAAGTAGAGATTATTTTTTAAAGAAATATAAGTTACTGGACATATTTTCTTACCTGTTGCAGTCCACGTGGAGCAGAAGATGGGACGCACTAAGTGACACAGCAATCTTATGCCACTGTCCATCTGCCAGGCGGTACGGGAACACCTCTGTTCTTGACTTCCCATTAAACCTGTAGTGATACCTGATCTCATCCCTCAGGCCACTGCTCTCCAGTTCAAAATAGCTGTATTTAAAACATAAAGAAGAATCAGCTGCATTTTTTTTTTTATATAATCACTGTTTCTGTCACTTTCTTCTTTATTCATCTTTAAGCAAACACCACACAGAAGGCCACAATCTAAAGAGGTTACTCAGCATGGATTAGCTACAAATTGATTTTTTTCAAAGAAGTAGAGAGACAAGACAATGCATTCCAAGCAGTACGAAACCAGCAACTACATGAAAACAGCTCAAAGTACCATTTGTTAGCCCAGGAAATTGAAGTATTTTTACCCACAGAACAGGTTCAACTACAAGAAACCAAGCCTTATTCTTTTCATCAAAATATTTTACATGAGTGCAAGATTTGTAGGAAATTGAAAAATAAAGAACTGTACATAGCACTACCACAAACAAACAAAAAGCCATTAAGTTAAGAAACCACTGGGTAATCATTAAATCTGTATTTACTACTTGCAAATCTAGTTTAAAAAACCCAAACAGCTGTTTACTTTCAGGACTCCCCTACATGCAGTTGTGCTTCACTCGTTTTCTGACTTTTATTGTTACTGCCGTGATCGTTTGGCTTTACAGTGGAACAGCAGAACCTCTTGGTTGGATTAGGCATCTCAACACTTGGCATAAACAATCCAACAATCAAAACCTTCAGACAGTTGTCACACTCAAGAACAGCTGACAAACTGGCTTCACACAGACGTGGGGGGAGCCAAGTCTTTTTCTAGGATGAATTTAGCCTTTCCAGGGCACACTGACCATGTAAATACTGAAGGCTTCTCTTGGACCTCACCAAGTATTTACAGCATATCAAATCTTTTTCCTGCTAAAATGAAGCTCTGGATATAGAAAGAGGGTGGACCTCCATTTATAGTAGAAATAACTCTACAAGCAAGTGAAGATGTTAGATTGTCCAGATATAGTGTCATGTTTTCCCTGCTGGGCAACACCAATTTAACATGGCAGTTGAAAGATAGGTGCTAGTTTGGGGTAGGGAGGAAAAAATTACAGTTATGGAATCCACTTCCAAAAAATAAATGCAACACAAAATAACAAATATCCAAGTGCTGATTTTCATTTTCCCCACAAGCCTCTTACACTGCACAGACCCCAACAACCTGTGTGCACAGGAGTTACACGGAGTCTGTGCTCTTCTTCAAGATCAGACCTTACAGTGAAGTTGAGGCTTTTTGGAACTGAAAAACAGAGTTCTTTGGGAGGAACTTACTTATGAGATAAAACACTAGCTGGAAACACGTGCAAAAGATCCCAACAGATGGGGAAGGGGAACACAAAGACAGTAAGTCTTCACCAAATGTGAAACTCAATCCTGCCAGTGCCTTGTCATCGCGTTTTTCGTGCAACATATGAACGTTATCAGGTCACCTGAATGAAAAACTCAAGAGGCAAAGTAGAAAACACAAGGAGGTAAAGACAAAACCAAAACTGAATAAAAACACAGCAGGCACAGGTACAAATAAAATGCAGGCAGTACAGAGTGGAATAAAATCAGGAAGGCTGGTGTTGTGAAGCAACTGGCCTGTTTCATGCACATAATGGCACAAGGCAGGCAGATAAACAGGAGTTTTCTAAAGAGTAGAGCAGAATGTTGATTAACTACAGCCATCGCCCATTAAAATACCTAAATTACATTCACAAGAAATCTGGAGAATTTTTTTTATTATTTTATTCTGATGCTCAGTAACAGGTCACAAGATGATGATGCTGGTGTTCCCAAGCCAGAAAAGCACTAGGACAAGCACTGTCAGTGATGTTATACTTAAACAATTTGTACTTGCCATCTACTGTAAAAGCACAAAAGGAAGACAAAAAACTTTAAAAAAAAAAAAGAGGGAGAGCTACATAACATTCAAGTATCCCTCTCATACACAAAGTATTTGCATAAATATATATAGATATATTTATATGGTTGATCACAGAAACTTAAGAGCCCAAAAACAAGATAAGCTCCTGTTGCAGGAAGCAAATTGCTTCCTGTGGTCATCCTTCACAATCTCCAATAGCCACAGAGCTAATCACTCACCTCATAATGATTTGTTTGCTAATGTAAAAGCAACAGTCCCACCCTGGAAAGGTCAGTCAGATACTGCACTTAATCACATCTGTGCTCTGTTATTTGTACAGCATAGGGAATTGCAAAGCAACATAGCTTCTCATCTGACAAGCTTTAGCGTCAATAGTTAATTCAGGATTGAAAACAGCTTGTTGCTTAGGCATCGAACTTGTTGTCAGTCTCCTGACTAATTTATACAACACAGAAATGATTAGTTAGACTTTACTGTGATAGCTAGTGCTAATATTTTTATATATGTACACCTAATGCATTAAGTGCCACAGGACTGTATAAAACACCGTGTTTTACCTCTTCAGTGGCAGGAAAGGAGGATGACAGCAGACAAATTCTGCACCTATTTTTCACCACCCTTCAACAAGTGCAAATCACAGGCAGTTACCCTCAGACAAACACCAGTCTACAAAATCCCAACAGCAGAAACTAGCTGGATTACCCCAGCATATCTCAACCATACCTCAAGTATTTAAAAACCACAAGGTAATGTGAACCAACACCCTTGCATTGATTTTTCTTTTTAAAATGCACAAATTCACATGGAGACCTTGATTACACACATACTTCACAATGTTCACAGTGTGGAAGATGTAGTTGTCTTTCCTCTACCAAAATAGAAGTCATGTGCAAACAGCTTTCCTCAGTAGCAAACATCGTCCTTTCTGTTCTCCTCCCACCAGACTCTAAGGGAAAGAAAGCCTCTTCGAAATCAATGACACAAAGGCCATTCACTCCTGGAAATTAGAACTCTGTGTCCAAGTTCTAATTTGCAAATTGTGGAATGGAAGACAAATGAGTGAAAAAACACACTCAGGTAAGAAATCGTCAATCTGTGAGAAAATAATTAGTAAAGTCAGAGAAAACAAATGGATTTTTTTTTTTAACATCCATCTCATCTTTGACTTGAAATGCCATTGCACTAGTTTTTATCTGCTATAAAACAAGAGGTAAAACAGGAGAGAGGGGAAATGAATAGAGGCTACCGTACAAGAGGCAGGAATATTAACTAATCTCTAACAGGCATTTTGTAGGTACTTCCCAGCATTTTGTGAGGAACTAAAAGAAAACACAGGAATAGAACATCATCTGGGACCTCTGAATAAATGTATCATCAGTAGACACGTGGGAACTTCCAATGCTGCCATGAGATCCATATCAAAAGCCCAGGAGAGATCCCTGAGTATTACAACTATCTCTGCTTCTGCATGAAGTCTGTGTCAGCTTGTCCTACAATTAGCCCCCTGCTACCCCCCTCTTTCTTTTTCAAGAAAGAAAGGTGCAAGACATTAATCTACTTGGCAACTTCTTAGCACCAAGTGACAGGTTCTTGTTTTATTCATCATTTCTCAATAATAATTTTTTTTTTTTTCAAAAAAAGGCACGATCAAAAGCTAACTGGTATTTTGACAGATGAAATTCTCAGAACACATATATTAAGAAAGCTTGCTGTTTACAGAACAGCAGTACTATATGACCTTGGCTGAAATTCTCCCACTAGTAGAACTTCCCTATTTGCTAAGCATGTAATTTACTGCTGGCTTCTTTTGCACAGTTATAGAATTCAAATGCTTTTAATAGTCCACAGTCTCTCATTCAAATTGCAACGTATAAGAGAAAAATATGTTGCTAAATTCAGACTGATTTTATGCACATCAAAAAAAAGTTGGGACATTTTAAGGCAATGTACTTTACAGAAGGACAGTATTATTCCACACCCAACTGAAGATGCTTTGAAATTCTTTCTGACAGTTTTTGCAACCCCTATGTAACTCACACACAAATATTGTTAGGAGAGGATAAAGTTTGACTCAGTTACGTTTAAGGATTTTTTTTTTCTTCCCCATTTCTTTTAGTCTCCACCATAATGAATATTTAACTGTGCATTTGATCACTAATTTCACTTCCAGATCAGGCGAGCAAGGTTCCTAAAGTATACTTTCAGTTGGAAACACCTGCTGTGGATGTAATGACCAAAAAAATTGGAAAAGTCACTATCAACATTAAATAAGAAGGTGTAAGACACCTGAAGCAGAAAAGTATTTCTCTAAGGTGAGTTGCCTTGGTCCACCATTTGCATGAAAGAAACATATTCACCTACTCATCATCTACCCCCACAGAAGTGATCTCCTGCTGTGGTAAACACCACATTGTTCCATTCTAAACACTAAAACATCCACCAATGAATTCAGCAGCACATCATCAGGTAAGCACAATGTAGTATAATACTCCAATAAGAGCTCTAAGAACTAACACATCACTACTTTTTGCATCCAATTCTGGCAATCTTCCTGCTTATCACATTCAAACATAAATAAAGCAGAGTTATCATTCTGACTTCACAACTTCCATCATCCCTGATCAAGTGCCAAATGAAGCCCCACAGCCTCTTTCAAGGAACAACACCAGCACTTAGAGCAGATGCTCTTAGAGCTACTGAACAGATGTCCCAGGGCAAAGCAGCAGGCACAGATGGCATCTCTGCAAATATGTACAAACTTGGGGTTGCCATCTAGTCAAAACATTGTGCATCTGCTTAACATTGTGTGAGAGAAGGTCACAAAACCACAGGAGTTCAAGGATGGAAGCCCCATTCACCTTGCACATGACTGCAGCAACATTTCGATGTCGGGTCTCCCAAACACTGGGAAAAAAAAATCACTGCCATAATAAGAATCAGGGTGGTACTGAACAGAAGCTTCTGGAAAATTCTGTGAGTCCAGTCAATGCACAATTTCTTATTTTTTTCTAATTACAAAGCAAATTCAAGGAAAGTCCAGAGATAAGTCCATTTGATGTAATCAGCTAGAAGTTCAGGAAGCTTCTGCACAAATTAGGACTTGTTTGTGCACATAGCTTTTTCAACTCACAAGAGTATTGTGCCATTTAATGACGTTTAATGACAGAAATGGCTTCAGGCAAGACTCTGCTTTCGCATCTTTGTAGAAACACTTCTTGATGTATTTAGAGACAGGCAATGAATTTGCATCCATTATCACAGAGATTTTAGGATTTTCAGTCTACAGAGAAACTGTGATGAATCACATTGTGATGAATCACATGATCATTACACTTTTGGCCTTTTGCTGTTCCTTACCACCAACTGAGCCTGTACCTATTTTGGCTGTGCTGCCAAGTGGCTCAGCCTGGGCAGCAACACAAAAGTAACAGAGATCTTGTTTTAACAGTCCTCAGTGGAAGGCAAGTTGGGCCAAGAGCAGGCATTGTGCACTATGTTGCAGGATAAGCTGGCAGGGATTCGCCCAAGATCACTGCCCTCATCAATAAAGCCATAGCAAGAAAAAGCAGTGCCTCTGAAACTAAAGATACACCTCTTCAAACAAAAGGAAACACTCACTTTGCAGTTGTCACGACAGCTCCGTATGGATGCAAAACTAGAACAAGTTACAGCTGTCAAGGTAAATATTTCAGTCACTTCCACAGGCACTGTTCTTGTACCCTACTTACTTTACTATAAAGTGACAGGGCAAGATCCCGAGCTCTCAAGCATCACACACTGTGAAACACTGGATTTGGAAGGAGTGCTCTTAACACTCGCACGGCCCTAGTCCTCGCTCAACACACACATGCTGAGGAATATATTTAGTGCAGGGGGCTCACGGTGCAGGTGGAGCTCTGAGGGGAGGGAGCCTGAGACAAGAGGTCATGAACTGCCAACTCTTCGCTAAACAAAGGGCACGGGGACCTGTGGCACCAGCCAGATGACCTAACACTCAGAGACACAGCAGGAACTGATGGCCCCAGACTTTCACCCACTTGGACTGTAAGGGTATAAAACCCCCAGCGTTTCCTTTGTTCAGGGTCCCTCCTCGGAGGAACCCAACTCATCTGTTCTGTTGTTGTAACATGATTAAATTATTTTAAGGATCAGATGTCTGAGACACTGCTATGGGAAACCTGAGGTCCAGCCGGTAGGGAAACCTTGTGTGAGCGTGGTGTGCGTGAGGAGCCAAGCAGAGCACCCATCAGCTCATTGGAGCCACCCACTGTGAGGGGGGTTTGGTCCCAACAGTGAAAGTCTCAGATGATGCGACTGTAACCCGCCAGAGTGGCTCCTGGATGGCAGGACAGGAAAGTTCCCTTAACATGCATACTTACAAACCATTCAAAGCTACTTTTTACAGCTAGTTTAAATATAGATAGACTGAGAGGCTGCATAGCAAAACTACGCATGGCAAATCTTCACTTGTGCAGTATTAAAGATGTACTACTGCAGCAAAGATTGTCCTGATACCATCACAGCTCAGGAGCTAAATCAGACTGACATCAGGTAGCACAAAAGGTGTCGTGAGTAGAAGGATTACCTGAAACAATGAAGGTATCTTGCTGAAAAATCAGATTTAACTTTCTACAAGAGAAAACGCAAAAGGTGAGTCCTGTATATTGGACAAAGACTATCATCACCTATTCTAGTCCAAAAGAATTCGTTCTATACAAGCAAATCCAACATAGCCAAAATGTAACACTAAACTCTTTCAAACCACAACTTCACTCTGTTATTGGCTACCTAGATAGGATGCTTTTGAACATTTGTATCCTTTCAAGCAAGAGGAACTAAATTCGATCAATTAAATGACTTTATTTTTCCATTCAGACCACTCTGAGGACAACAGGAATCATGTTATACCAGCTTAGCTTGAAACATTTAGCAATAAACACACCCACGCTGACATCTTCTATTAGTATAGAATATTTATTGACATTGTCTTTTGTTCTACACATCTTCTACACTGCAGCAGGGCATGCAAGCTGCAAGGTATTAAGCATTTATGATGTGTTGGTGTACCTGCAACTAGGTAAAGGTCATCCAAATACAAATTTACTTTCTTCTTTGATCATATCAAGAAAAAAGTAACCCCAACATTTGCCTGCCAGGTAAAAGACAGCTGGAATCAGAACTGGTACAAAGCAGCTACTCATTTTCATGGCATGTGTAGTAAGGATTGACCTTAAGCATTTTTGTATCCATTTCATATGTCTAAAAACCTATCTTCACCGTGGCTGCAACCTGCCTACTATCTGAAAAAAACTGGTCTCTCTCCTATTCCTAGTAAACCAAGTAGGTAATACCACACTGCACCTAAAAATAGTACAGCATCTTAGCAAGCTTCAGAGCTAGCACAGCCAGCAGGACAGAGAAGAGTATCATCTGAACTAAGGTGAAGTCATGACTCCTTAACTGTGGCTCAAAAAAAAAAAAATCATAATTAAAAAAAACACAAACCAGTAAACACTAACTTTACTGAAAGGTAACATGGAAATATTCATTTCTCTACATATCACCACTCCAATAAAAAGTCAGCTGGTACTCACACTATCACTCTAGCAAGGAACACAATCCACAATACTCTGCAGTTGTCCTTGAAAGGCTCACCATGCACAACTCTTGGCCAAAGATTTGTTTCCCCAAAGGACCATTTACAATCCTCAAAACATTTTTATCTGAGGACTTTCAGAACGGGGGCTGCTAATTTTTTAAGGCTAACCTGGCACTCCGAGCTGGCATTAGCTCAGGGATCATTGTGGGTATGCTGAAGCCTCGAGCTGCGACTGTGACCAGAAAGCCCCCAGCAGAGCTGTAACCAAAACAAGCCACAGCCCCAGTCCAGTCCCTCCCTCCCTCATGCCCATCACTGCAGCAAGAATTCAGCTCGGGGGATCCCCAAATCCACAGTCTCTAAATACCGGATTTTAGCAAAACAAAAGAGGATAACAGCTTTTTAAACAAATGAGGTCTGCCACCTGAGTAAAACTACAGTATTTGAAAACAAATTCCCCTTATTGCTGTGTCCTTAGAAGAAAGGTTCTTCCCTCCAATCTCACTTTCGGATTCAGCAGTTTTTCAGTGATTACTTGCATTATGATAAATTCCACATGCTGCAAAATGTCAAAAATTATCTTAGGTCTGGATGTTCTTTATCTACTTTAAGTTGGTTGATTAAGACTTTCCTAATTAGCAAGAAAGGATACAATCAATGGAACAGTTAGTATCCCTTGGTCAAGAATATCGTGAAACTTGTTAAGCAAAAGGATGTAGTAAATCAAGATGGTTTTGTATTGTCTTTGGTAATGCATACAAATGCATACAATCTGGTAAAAAACTCAAGGTCCATGTGTCCCTTAGCTGAACTATCTTCATTAAAAAAATCACACCTATAGGTCAAAAAGACCCCTGCCCAGGTGAAGCCCCTTCCCTTGGGCATATATAAAATTTAGCTGTGATTACATAACTTGTATGGAAACTACTAATCAATCATAATGGAGGGGCTGTACTTGGAAAGTTACTAACTCTGACCTTCTGTGTATAAATAGCGGTGTGGAAAGTCCTGTTGGTGTGCTTGATTTGTGGGAAACTACCGAGCACCCAAGATTTGCCCAAATCTGAAATAAATAATCAATACCTCTCTGGAGTGTGTAATTATTGGCTTGTTGCACACCCGGTAACAAATCCTATTTTGCAGACAACACACACTTTTCCCCTCGATTATCAGAAAACGAATCTTTTACTTTCCCCTCTCTCAAGGCCCTGTCATGTGTCTGCTCCCTCTGGACGCTCTCCGTCTCGTGCAGCCTCCACCTTTCCTGCCCCGCTGCCACAAGCTCTGGCAGCTTTCCACAGCCAGCGGTCATTAGGGCAGGCTCTGCCACGTCCTCCCTTTCTGAAGACAGTGCCTGGGGCGAAAAAAGCACACAGGCGTCCTTACAAAACTGCAAACAAAAGCCCAAAAAGAACCAGACACATCACCCAGCCTATCGGCAACCAAGCAAATGAACATTATTAACATATTGCAAACACCTAAGTGTGTTATTAACTGGGAGAGTTACATTCTTAACGAGCAGCCCAAATTCAGCGGACAGTTTCCAGAGAGCTGCATTTAGTGGAAGTTTGAGACATTCTGGTTCTTTGCCTGTATCAGAGGGCCATAAAACAATCACACAGAATAACTCAGAATAACTCCACCAGAATAACTGGTGGAGAAGACTCCTGGGGGACTCACACATCCTGCTGCTGGTTGACCATAACATTTCTGCACTGTCCAAACTCTGTTTTAAAGAGTTTCAAACTGTCAGCCATTCTTCTCCAATTGCCAACGTGGTCCAATCAATGTGTTCCAAGAGCTGGTTATGAGCAGCATGTTAATGTTTCAGAGAGACAACAACTGTCAGCCTAGTGTACATAAAACACCTGCTCTCAGCAGGGAGCCACAGGATGGAAGGTAGCTCCTCAAGTAGTAACTCCTCTTTCACAATGCTTAAATCAGCGGAAGATTTGTGTAACACTTCTTCTTCACTTTACTCTTTTGCATACTTTAACCCCAAGCACAGAAGCAGGTGGGCACAATTCTATTCGCATTTGCATCTCTAAAAACCTTTTCAGAAGGAAAAAAAGCAAGTAGATGTCTCACATATTTCACATCACCTCATTCAGAGGGATGGAAGTAGGGCTGGATCTTTATATTCTCTGTACAGCTTTCCAGTTTAGCAATTCTACATATAAATATTCATGAAGATGTGCCCTTTACCCTAAAAGAAAAAGGTTAATGGAGACATTCGCAGGGGTTTTCCTTCCCTTTTTGAATACTGGGCATCTCAGAATTCAATATATGTATACCCATCTTGCAGAGAATAATCTAAAACATAGCAGGGAGTAAATCCAATTTTTCAGGTTTACAACTAGGGTCAGAAGTCACTTGCATAGGCTTCCTTTCATCAGTTAGGTTTCAGTGATTAATTTAACCAGCTTATTACCCCTTTGTGTTTTTAATTAAACATATAATGGCCTGGTAGCCTTCCAGCTGTTATTTATGAACATACAGCTTTCTATCTACTCCTCAGCAGTCCCACAAGCTGTTCACGGTATCACCTGGGGGGAACTATTCAGCAGTGTACTAGATGCCTGTTTGCCCTCCCCACCCAAAACTAACTTGCAAGGAATAAAAATCTTTCACTACGAGCCTGACACATTTATCAGACTCTCCCCCTGAATATCTGTATCAACACAGCTTGCTGCTACATAGTGGAGGGCCAGATTTTCCACTCAATAACTCCATTTCACCATAGCAGTACAATCAGCTTAACAGGTTTCCAACAGGTTTCCAAATATTTGGTGTGGACATAGGTTATAAGCACATTAAACAAATAAATGAATAAATAAATAAAGTTTTTAGTGCTCCCTGTAAGAACATTCATCTTATGACTTGCTCCTCAGTTCTACCATGGTGGGATCTCACATTTTTAAACACTCTTCAGAAAGAATGATAATACATGGATTACCTGAACATCCTTGATATATTTCTCCGGATACTGATCTTGGCCAGTAGTGGAAAAGAGCCATCAATATATCTCAAACTTAGTGATTAAACAGCTGAAAGGCAATACTGACTCCATCTAATTTATGTTCTTGGGCTCTGGACCATGCAAGGCCAGAGCAGGTAGGGAGCAGGCAGACAACTTCAGATGAAACTGTATTAAATCACTTTTGAAATAAGGATTCATTATGTAGGATTTTAAATATCTTGATAGCCTTTTCCATGTGTTTCAGTGGTCTGAAGAGTCAAAGGTTGTGAGCAAAATAGCTCAGAAAGCTCATCTGGGAAGAATAAGCTAGCATAATTCCCCAATCAAGAAAAACAGTTTCCATCTTCTGCATTCCTAAGTAACATGTTTGTCCATCCTATATTACATTTCATTATCTATAATTTAGGAACAAAAATATAATCTTCTGCTTCACCACTGTATCCTAGATAACTATGTGCGCAGTGTGCACAAACTCTCAGACTCTTCAATTAGACTTTATCTGTGTTAATTAAGCTTTCTATTTTCCAAGCTGTATTTTAATACATTTGAATCATGAAAACAAAGTCTTTATCATTATTAAACTGACTCAACAAAATATTAACAAAGATGCATTTGCCATCATCGTAATATAATTCCTGTCCATCAAACGATGATATAAATTAACAGCAAATCTCTAATTGCTGTGAAATATCCCTTTAGAATTAAACAAAATAGCATATCTAAATCACTTCAAGAAAAATTGTGTTAATCTTATTTTAATATCTTCAATTTAAGAGTTCCATTCCATTGGAAAATAAAATCCCACTGAAACTTACTAGAGAAGTGAAATTTAGACCAAGTATTCTATGTAACACCACCATAGGACAATCATCTCCACTACATCAAAAGACAGTTTGCCATGAGGTAACTACCTATGCTGTTATGGTGCCCTATGTAATTTAGAACATATACACATGTGTATATGTCTACATATAAACACACCTTCTCATTGCCTGCAATAACACCTGTTTCTCATCTATTAAATCTGTGCACAATCAAAAAAGACACTTCCCCTAGAGATATGAACTCTGGTTACCAACAGCTAACACAGTTCCTTTAATTCAGATGTTGTTGACTTCCTGCACGATCTGAAGCCTTAAACTTTGGCCACTTTTGCAGGTAAGTTAAAAAACATTATGCCCTTAACTATAATATCTCCTATTTTGTGCAAAGAGAAGAAATTGAGAAGAGTTATCGGTTTTTCCATAGCCTATGCTGGTTAAGTAAGAACTATACTGGTTAAGTAATAAATGTACCCTTATACTTGTTCCCATACATCTTAATCATGATCAAACATAACGATGCTCCTTATTATTTTCTTTGCATTTTCATAGACACAGGGGAAGTTGAAACGACTTGACCAAAAAAAGGATACCACCAGAACAGAACCACGATAATTATCAGAAGCTTAGTAGGTGCAACAGTTCATAAAAGGTTCTGTGTGACAAGGGTCTGCACCCATTTCAGTTCCCATGCAAACCTATAGAATGACTGGAGCAGTTAGAGAAACATCACAAAATACCAAGATGAAAGTTCTAATGTAAGCAGGATCCTCTTCAGCAGTGCCCCAAATCTTTGTTCTCTTCTCCTAAATATTTTCTCCATTGTCACCCACTTAATTAATTTCTGTCATCATAGACTAATGGTTTGAAAGCACTATCTTTACCAAGGTCTGAGTAACAACCTGAGAAACAATGACTTCAAGTGATACACAATGAGTCCCAAAAAAGAAGGATAATTACAGTATCCAGACACTTAGAAAGTAACAGCAGTCATGAGTAACACTGGACATGCCTGTTTTGACTCTTACATCAAACTACAGACAAACTTCCTCAGTTACTATAGAGAGCTACAAAGGTTTAATGAGACCAGCACACAATCCTTCAACTGCATATATTTTTAAGCAGATGTCATAATTTTAAATATTATAGATAACCTCAGTGTCAGAGAGGGCAACAGCAGTGTATTTTGTTCAACCAAGATTACTCCTGCATAGCACATCTCTCTACAAGCCCCTGCCTGTCAAGATAGAGGACTTGTAGCTGCATTCAGTAGATGCCATATCTAAAAATCCATGTGCCTTGCTTTGTATAATCATCACTGCCTGTCTAGTTTGACCCTGGATTTTGCTAAGTGCAGGCACGTGACTGTTTGTCTGTTCAATGGCTGCACTCAACATCCTGTTTCTCAAATAAATAAATAAATAAACAAACCTTTAACATGGCAAACTGATCCTGTTAACCACAACTTCAGAGAGCTACAATGGCCTGGAAAAGCTTGGAGGAATTGAAAATTAAAGACAAAAGGAATGATAGAGTAAGAGAAGGAAAAAAGGATGAGATGGAGGGAGGGATCCCTCTGTAACGTACAATGATATTCTTCTAGACTGAAACAATGGCCTGAAAAATGCAAGAAGGAATAAAGTAAAAGAAAGACCAATAAGAAAGGAGAAGTGACAGAAAAGTACAGTGATAGAATAGGGAAACAGCAGAGTCCTCCCCTTAGCCATCCTAGTCTGGACATCTCTGCTGTTGCACTGGCGAAAGCCATCAACTGACTGTTTGGTCATAATAAAGCCACTGCCTTCTCCTTCATATACTCCCTCAAAAAGGGTAAGCAATTGGGCCAAGAGTTGAGTATCATGTACATGATTAAGACAAATACCAATAAGATTTTTTTTTTTCATAAAAGAAGTGCTGCAGATCATCTGGTATTAGAGTTGAAATGGGAGCAACCAAAGAATATCCTATTACTTATATTACAACAGAAAAAACTAGAACTAGTCTTTTATGTGTCAGACTAGACACAAAGGTCCTTCAAGACCTAAGATATTATTCAAAAAGCATTCTCAAATTTACAAGTAGGAGGCTATTTGATGCAACACACACTTTGAAACATCAAAACATCATTGGAACTGTATTATGGACCATAATACCAAGTGTACTCTTTTTTTTTTTTAAACAAACAGATGTCTGCCACTATAATAGCTAATCAAAGAGACCTCTTTTTTTTCTCCTACACTGGCAACCAGAAAAAAAGGGGGAAAAAAAGACATACATGAAAAAGGAATATAATGTCTTATGTTGGGAAGAAAACATACACAGGATGTGTATACATAGGGAAGCACAAGTAGCTTAACAGCTTAATTGCTGAACCTCCAAGAAAACATATTCTTTCATAACGTTATAAAACACAGTGAAGCAAGAAACACATGCAAGTTTAACTCTTATGAAAAAGCAAACTCCAAAGCACACATGATAAACTAGTCAGGAAAATTGCATTACAAGGTTTGTAACTTCCAAAGCATCTATACTACATTGGCTTTGATCTTTCTGTTTAAGTTATTTTACAGGCCAGGATACATATATAATGAATTCCTCCTATAAAAAAAATGAACTAGAAAAAAAGCACATTGCAAATTACGAAGAAATGCTCTACCTTACGTGTCAGATTTTACGTCCACCATTTCAACACATTGCCCAAGTAGACCAGAGTGCTCAGGATCTTTTATGTTGCTACTGCTACAAGAGAGAAACAATTTCCTCTTACCTGTGCTCTAACTCTCGGATGGACAGTATAACTCCAGAAGTCAATGCCTTTTGTTGCAGAGTGGCCAGAAACGTGAACTCACTTTTATTCCGGAAGAGCTGAATTAACTTCTCACTCACATGAGGTGCTGCATGGATTTCTCTTTCTACATCTGACAATTTTATTAAAAAAAAAAAAAAAAAAAAAGGGAAATAACATTACAGTAAAAATGCCAAATCAGAAACATTTAGATTACATTTTTCATTTTCACATCAATATTTTTCATTTTTGAGAGTCATCTACCATGTTCCACCACCGCACTTTTTCCATGAAAAAACTCAAATGCCATCTCTGTCAGCATGCCCACTTGTCACTTGGACAAGTTCATAACTGGTCAGCTACTGATTTTCTGATGGATTTTTTGACGGGATGCTGAGCCATTTGTGTCTGCTGCGAGCAGATTAAGTTGCTGTAAATAAGGTGTGCTGCAGGCAGATAAATAGGTTCCTAAATTCTGAGAAATCTCAGGCACTGCCTCTCCCAACACAACTCACCAAGCTCCAATTTCAGTTTTTACCACTGACTCCGTTTCCACCTCTCCATCATACATCACAGGGAACCTGTCCTTGTACAGTGTAAGGCAGAGATGTATTATTGCTAATAATGCTCTACGGCTGCGCTCCTGCCTGAGAAATAAATACAAGACACGCTTGCAATCCGCTGCTGTTTCAGGGATTTCTCAGTTTAAACAAGCAGAGTGTGACAGCTCATACAATATTTATTAAACCACAACCTGACCAGGCAGAATCAGAAACATTTCAGTCTCGCTAATCCTGCTCATGTCCAAGCAGCATCATTGCCTTCTCATATTTGATCTTCAGAGGTTCAAACGCATCGTCTCCTCCACACTCATTTTTATCTCATCCTTTCATTTGCCATACATCATCACTACCAAAGACAATTAACAACAGAAAGGGAGAAATCAGGGCAATTCACCTTCCCACCCATTGCCATGTCTCTCTCATGCTGGGCCTTTGTCACACATATTCAAGACCTGAGCCACTTGCGGTTTCTGGATGTCACAACCAATTAGAAACCCTGTGTGCATCCTTTCCAAAGGTTTACTTTGGAGCCAAAAAATGCCAGTAAAAATTCTCAGCTGGCAAAAAAACCATATAACTCTGCTGAATCCTGAGAATACGGCCCAGCAAGTAACACACAAAGGAGTGATGAGATTTACAATTCAGAATTTCACTGCAGAAAAAAAAAAAGAAAAAAACCACCCAAACTAGAAAGGACCCCATTGTGTCATTAAATGAGGCTTTGCAGACAGAAGGAGGAGAGGCTGGCTTGGAAAACAACCCAAAATCTCAGACACACAACTACTGAAGGAATGCCATGGACTGAAACCAAACTCCAAGGAAAAAGTATTCAAGCATGTTTTGTAATTGGGTGTCTCAATTTTTCCTGTACAGCTTAAGACCCTCCAAATGAGTTTACACACTCAGAATCCATAATACACCTGCACTCTGAAAGGCTCATCTCTGAAAAATACTGCAGATAAGACATCAAAAATCACTTAGTCATCATTTAAAAATCTTTCCCAGGGGCTTAATTACCCTGATAAATAAATATAGTCCCCACTTTACCACAACAAACTATTTGTCTGTCCAACACGACTTTTATCATAGCAGAGGGTAAAGCTTCAAAGAACAGAAATTGTTTCCCCTGCCATCACATAATGGAATGGAAGAATAAACAATCCAGCACAGAAGACTAGATTTTGTCTTTATCTATTAGATTTTGTTATCTGTATCGTTATCTTCACCTAGCAGATGTTATTACTGCTCATAAATACTGTGTAGTTTCCTTTTACAAAGGTGATACAGGAGACACAAAACTGTCTATCCCATACACCCATAAATTCACCAATACCCAGTTTGCTTTCTACGGAGACAGACAATCCACTGGTACTAAGTTCCAAGTAAGACTCAGATACAATGTCCAAGACTTGACAGATGAAGATAATTATCACTGTTTGAAGGTTAAAAACCTTCATATCTGACAATTTTTTTTTTCTTAAAGTTGTCACAATTACCAGAAATAAAATATGACTTAACTAAGCTTTCAAAAATTCTTTCACATGAAAGCATAAGCAGCACTGTCAGTGGAACACATATGTTAAAACTTCAGTCAAGCCCTGCAATGTACGTTTCCTCATTATAGGAAGGCCCAGATATAAAGCCGTCACATTTTATACAAATATCAAACTTCTATAAATTTTATGTCTATGTTTATCAAATTTTATACAAAAATATAGGGCTCCTTGGTCAGAATCAGGAATGGTTAATCAACACAGTCCCCACTTCAGTTAGAAACATACTTTGAAATATTGTGTCATACTCTACCATACTCAATGTGACTTCATAGTCACAACTACACCAAAACCACATGCAACACTGATATTGGTTCTCTGTTGATGAAAAGCAGTAAGATCCAAAGTTCTGAAATTCCAGAGTGTTGGGTTCAAACTACTAGATAACACAATTCATATAGTGCTTTGCAACACTGTGCTAGTATAATTGGCACTAAGGAAGCTATATAACCAAGCTTTTAGAAATTAACACACTTCCAAGTACAGTGCTATTTTGTTTTGAGTAGTTCCAGCCATTACCAGTGGCTTGGAACATCCCTACTGCAAGCCAGGTGAAAAATTTACTTGCAGATGCAGAAGTGTCTACAGAAATGCCACTTTTCATAATCCAACATCAAGAGGACTTTCCCACCAGTTCTGTGGCAAGATGGCAAATGGAACCCAAGAGCCTGCAACTGGATTTGTAAGCTGGGAAACCCACCAAGGCTATGGGGGCTACCAGAGGGCACAGGACAGGGGTGCTGAGCACAAACCTGGGCTTCCAACCTGGGACCCAAATGCTGGGAAAGAACCATTGCTCAAGAGGCCTGTTGAGGACACGGTCCAACCAACACAGCTCCTGTCCCCAGGGGACATCTCCCACACTGCACCTCTCTAGCAGTGTCCCTCCTCACACCATACAATCCCTGGGAACATCATCTCTCTGTGTTTTGCTTGATTTCTGCAGAAAATAGCATACAAATGGACTGGGAGTATAATCCATTTAGAATAAGAGCTTTCTATTTTCAGGTTGATTTTCACACTTCAAAAAAAAAAAAAAAAGAAAAAGAAAAATTGAGAATACATACACCCCCTCACCACAGGTGCCTGAAAGGTAAAATACTTTTTATGCTCTCGATAAAAATAACTGTCTGCTTGTAATGAAATGTCGTATTTCCTACATTATATAGAACAATATAGGTTTATATAGCAATCTTCACTGAAACATCGCTTCATGCTTGAATGATAATGCAATCTCAGCAAAATAAATAAACACAGATATGACTTTCATATGTCCTTCTATGTGATTATATTTTCCTAATTTGAAATACTGACTGTCTGGCGAGTTTTTTTAAGACATACCAGAGTGTTTCTAAAATTAAACAAGGAAAGAAAGCAAGCACACTCAGTTATTTGAAAGTCCAAGAGACACAAATCATCTCAGAGCATCAAGCAGAAGCAACTTTCTACCTTCAGCAAAACAGAAAAGCACAAGACACACCTATGTCAGAGGGAGTGTATTTGTTGCTTGATTTAAATGCCTTTTTTTTTAAGATGCATAGAATAGAATCAACAAGGTTGGAAAAGACCTCCAAGATCATCAAGTCCAACCCCTGATCCAACCCCACCGTGGTTCCCAGACCATGGCACTAAGTGCCACATCCAGTCGCATTTTAGAAACCTCCAGGCAAGGTAAATCCACTCCCTCCATGGGCAGCCCATTCCAATGTCTGATCACTCTCTCTGTAAAAAATTTCTTCCTAATATCCAACCTAAACCTCCCCTGGTAGAGCTTAAGACCTCTTGTCTTACTGATCGCTGCCTGGGAAAAGACACCAACCCCCACCTGGCTCCCCCCTCCTGTCAGGGAGTTGTAGAGAGTGAGGAGGTCTCCCCTGAGCCTCCTCTTCTCCAGGCTGAACAACGCCAGCTCCCTCAGCCTCTCCTCACAGGACTTGTGCTCAAGTCCCTTCACCAGCCTCGTTCCTCTTCTCTGGACCTGCTCCAGCCCCTCAACACCCTTCCTGAATGTCTAAGGAAGAAGTGCCAAACGCAAACCAACGGTGCGGTTTGCCAGGACAACCTACCATATCCATTTAGTCACCACCATCCCACATTTCCTCGTCTGGCACCATCTCCCCCACCCCCAGGGATGCCACCTTGCCTTCTCCTGGATGCCTTGTCTCAGGTGAGCCCATTCAGCCCCTGACCAGCACAGCCCTACCAAGCCAAAAAGAGCTACAAGAGGAAGCAGCTCCCAGGGCTACACTCATGCAGGGCTCAGCGCCCGCAGCACAACCCTGGCCAGACTCTGCAGAGAAGAGCTCAGCCCCCTGCCCAGCTGCAGCTCTTACAGCCCTGGCCACCCGGAGAAATTTTACCCACAATTGCGACCGCTCACAATACTCACTATCAGCACCTTCGAAATAAGTCTCAAATTTTTATTTCAGCATAGGTGTGTTTTAACTTCATCATGAAACCAGTCTAAATGAAAGGCAACGCTGCTCTGGGGCCAACAAGGTCAGGTCAAGCTTTACCTGTACATTTCATACGTATGGGGTATTTTGGTACACACTAACCCTACATCCAAATGGAATTAGGTGTAATAACTCCGATTAGCATCAGTCCTTACCCAACCTGATTTAGGCCCTCAAGTCACATCTTCCTGTGTGGATTCAATGCACTATCCATCACCAGCTCCAGTAACTAAAAATTAAAACCTCAGGCTTCTGCAGTTTGTAACCCAGAACACTTTAGAGGCCCCTAATAAGAAAGTGGGAGAAGATGGGAGTCAGCTCAGTTAGAAACTGTAAGAAAACTGCCACCACACAGCAGGCAAAATGAACAGGAGAAAGAAAAGGAAAGAAGGCAAAGGTCTTACCAAACTTGTTTTGAGAACAATGGTACAAAGGGAAATACATGATCATTTGGGTTGGAATTTTAAGTGATGAAAGACATGTACCAGTTGTTAAAAGCTGAATCCCAGTCCATTCAGGAAATAATTTTTCTATAATAGATGCCCCCATTATAGGAAAACTACTAAAATTTCATTCAGAATCAACTCATTTTCTAAAGCTACAGATACATTTTTATCATTCACTAGCCTGTTTGAATACTTTTTACTTCCTTTGGCAGAGAATATACTGCGGAACACATTGCTTTATTGGTAACTCCAATCATTTTAAAGCTATTTGCTTCAACATGCTTTCAGGAGAGCCTTTGAACAGTCACTCTGGACAAGCAAGTAGAAATTAACTCTGTAACAACAGACAATCTGGATTTAAGCTACAGCAATTAAAGAATTGAATATTACATCATATTGGCTTTTACCTTGCTATGGGCAAAATCCAATAAAACCAAAATCTATACTTAAAAAAGCAAAACAAACAAACAAACAAAAAAAATCACCCCAGAGCCCCACTTTTTTTAAGTCATCAGCTTTTCAAAAATGAAACCAAGATTAGGAGGAGGATCCAACACTAGCAACTCTGAGTGTAGACAGTTCCTAACACGGAACACCATCACAAAAGCCTTCTTGTTCACTGCAGGCAGGTGCTTCCTCAAAGCCTGAGTTCAAGTGAGATGCAGTGCATTGCCTCCTTTTCTGCACATTGGTCCCACAAAACACCTTCAGAAGAACTGGTTAAAAAAAAAAAACCCAGCCCAAAACACTACTGGTGACAGGTGACCACTCCCACTCTTTCCTACTCTTCTAAGAGCACACCTCAGTCCACAGAAGTCACTAACAGATCCAAAAGTCCCCAAAAGGATGCTAACACTAACAATGGAGATCTTCTCCAAAAAGAATCATTTCCCTGCTTGGCAGTGAAATGCTTCAGTGTCCCTCCCCACCTAGCAAGGGCAAAATGCGCAGACACCACTAGTTTTTTATTTTAAGCTGTGGGGACAAAATTCACATAAATTTCTCCTTATATGCAAACAAAATAAAAGACTTTGTAATATGCTCCTGTCCTGGGAACGGGCACAGAGCCATGAATATCCCTCAGAGCACTTCGGGAGCTCAATCAGCACTAAGGCTTGAGATAGCCCACTGTGCTGCAGAGATCCACTTGCCTACACTGCTTCCACACCACGATGGGTTTTAGCAAGTTGGGGGGTACTGCCAAGGGAAAATAAATGCAAATTTATGTTAAGATGCTGGGCTGGTACTGTGTTGCTCTCTGGGGCCCCTGCACTGGAACAGTTGGGACCAGGACCACCTGTCCTCCCTGCCAGCAACCCAGAGAGAAGGGTCAGAAAACAGCTCACCCTTTTCTTAAAAACTATGCTACCAGACAGGACCAAAGAGGGCGTCATATTTTCTCTCAAGCACATCACTCCTTCTATGTATTCTCACCGGCATGAAAAGACATTGTAAATGTTTTTGCCACTCAGAGTCAGTAATAAACAGTAGGAAATCATGTTCAACAGCACAGCTTTCTAAATTATGATTATTCATAGTAAATCACTTTTTACATGTTGCTTCAAACACTGTTTCTCTGGAATAAGATCCGTCTGCAGTGAAATGCTTGGTGATTTTAATATGCAAGCCTCCTACAGAGATGATGTCTCATTTTAATTATTGTTTCGGTTTAATGGGTTTTCATTAAATTAGAGGATGGAGCAATTACCAGGGTGAACAGCTAATGTCACAAAGGTAAGTTCCCATGACTATACAGCAAAAGCAGTTCCACTACAGAAGGTGGGAAAACAGTGTAATTCAATGGAAATTCTCCTTTTGCATGATGCAAAACTATCCTGGTTATACATGCTCATATATTGCTGTCATTTTGATACACATGTTTGGAAACTCGTTTCCAAATAGGTCTCTCCCAACAAAATTAATCTAGCATTTAAAATATTATGTATTCATATTTTTTAATATATATATATATATATATATATATATATAATCCTTTCAGGAAGCTATTACAAACCCAATCCTAAAACTCCAGATGTTGGGGCAGGAGAACTTTAAGCCACTAAAGAAATCAAGCAGAACACTTATCAAATCACAGTTTCTCCTCAACCAATAATTTAGCTAATGTCAGACTCTTCACTTCTTGAAAATTGGCTTGACTTGAGCACCAGCTAGAGTGACCACACTCATGCTAATTAAGTAGTTGCCAGAGAGCCTAAGTCCTTTGTTTGCTTTATCAGCATTTCAAACTGAATTCTGGAAATTGAGAACTCTGGAACAAACAGAGCAGCAGACATGGCACAAGACTTGGAAATGAATACATGCCAATAGAGAAGGCGGCCATCTCTGCTTCTCCAGCCAGCAAAAGGTGCCTGAAGTGGCAGAGAAACCATGGTGGCAGAAAGCCTATATCAAAAAAAATTCATACATGTTTCCTACCTCCAGGGCCCTTTCTTGTGTTTTCCACCCACCTGGACAAAATGACCAAGGAAAACGCTGGAGTGATCCCTCCAGCAGCAGAAGGATGAGCAGCAGCCCTGGGTACATGCACAGCACAGCGACTGACTCTGCCATCAAACCATTTGGCCATTATGGAGCAAAGTCAGAAAACTGCAGTAAGCCAAATGGCTTTGGAACAACCTTCCTGGTGAGCTCAACAGTGATTGCCTTGCTAAGGCTGCACATCACCTGTTACTGAAGGAAGCCACTTGAACTTTTTCCAAATATTTTAAGCAGCAGCTGAGCTCGTCTTCTCAAGTAGGTTCTGTTGTTTCCTCAAAGGATTCATACTGAAATCAAGACTATTTACAAGTGGTTGATCCCTTAAATTAAATGCTTCGTTGAAATGCTCCAGGAGTTCACTATCACTAAAAGCACATAATCTGCTCTTAAATCATGTGAGTTAATCAAATTACATGTGTTGTTAGTTAATTAGTTCAGGAGTCACTGATTATATCATCTTTTCCACTGTTTACCTACATTAGATAAGGTATCACATCACTGTGCCTATGAAGATTGCTATTTGCAGATTTGGAAAATAAAAACATTTTAACAGAAAGAATATGGACTACACCAGCAATGCTTTGAATAGGGCCAGTGGCAACGTACACAACACTGGGGAAAAGCATTTCTAAGAATCATTCCCAACGTATTATCTGTTTTTCAGGAGTACTGTCCACTTCAGGGATCTATTTCAAGGGTATATTAAATGCTAATGTCAGAGGGAATAATGAGCCACTCAAAAATACAGCTCCATGCAAAAGCAAGTAAAACAATTTCTTTCTTCCCCTTCTACAAAACATTTTCAGGTATGCTCTATGTCACAGACACCAAAAAAAAAATTCGAAATCGCTTTTAAAAAATTATAATATATACTGAGCTTGACAAAACATGTTCTTCAGCTGCATTTGTTTAAAGGAGACTTAAGATGGTAGCAGAAGGTTACCTAGAATGAAAAATCAGACGCAGAAGCTACGTTTTACAACTAAGAGTAAGTTTGGACTTGTTTCCTCCCACTATAACTCTAAGTCTGTTTGTAATCTAAAAATAAAATATAAGCTTTTTCAACAGAGCATGCAGAGAGAGTGATCCATTTATATTCTTAGGCAATATGTAATAATTCTGATTTCTCATTTAGCATTCTTCCTTCTTCCAGGTAATAATACTGCTCATACTTTATGGCAACAGTATTAAAAATAAATATTAATCACAAGTACTTCTAAAGTGCTGTAAAAATCCTAAGCTCAACATTAATATGACAGATAGAGTAAACAAGTAATCCATTTCAAAGAAATTTTAAGTACCAGATCCCACTGAAGCAGGAGAGAAGCTGAATTCCTAAGTTACTTTGACTCTGTTGAAAATCCCAGTCCAACTTCAGCAAGGACATAGAAATCAGAATCTGCCTCCCTGCTGAAAACCTGGATTCTTGAGTGTGTAAATCAAAATACTATTCAAATACTTCATTAACAGGGAAGTTTCAGCAAAACAGAAATCTTTGACTCGCTTTCTTCACTTGCAAAGGGAGATTACTATGGCTAATGCAGCTCACAGAGCTGGCTACACCTACACAAAGGTTTTAATTTCCAATCATTTTATCACATGAATAATCCAACTAAAGGCAATGAAATTATCCATAAAGTCCAAAGTAAGCATATGCTGAAGTGCTCTCTTGGTTCAAAAACTCCCAATGACTTGACAGTCTAAATAATTTTTTAATTACTTTTAAAGCATTTAATTCATGTATTACTAAAATCTTTTTTTTTAATTCTCTACATATGATTTATATAAGCATTAAACAATATGTGTTTCATGAACTAATTCTCCCTTCTGTTTTCTTTCCCTGAGGAGAAAAATCACTTCCATGTTATTGCTAAAGCAAATTAAATCCTAGGTGTCTGTTTTATTTATTAACTGCATGATAATAGCATGAGGCATAATACATTTGTCAGAGCCCTTCTCTATTGAAGTATAATTTCTGCTGTCAACCTCTTTATGTTTATATTCAATATTCCAGTTGTCTTTGTTTCCTGGAACACACATAAGTACACATTTATATTTTCTCCCAAAATAAGTATAAATGCTATTGGTGAAGTGTTTCTCAACACCCCCCAACAAAGACCCATAAATACAGCTAACATTAGTCATCATCCACAAGTTTTATATGAATTATTTGAGATACTTAAGAATTTTTTAAAAGTGTCACAATAATAACTTTTATTTTTTTTACACCATAATTATGATTTGGAGCATTGCTTTTCTTATTTCGCCCAAGCATACCACAACTCATGAATAAAATATGACAACTTTGATAGCATCCATTGCTGTGGGTTCATCCGTAACAGCAAACGTGCTTCGGGTACTAAGGGCTCCCCTTTTCTCCATAAGCCTTTGTTTCTGAAAATAAGCTTTTATTTAAATAGAACTGCCATGTGTCCCCCCCCTTTTTTGCATTTCTTGCTGTTAGCAGTAACACCAGCAATAATGTTTACTTTTTTTTTAATGGCTGCATTTTGAAACGATTAGGATGGCATGAAGCTAGAAATATCCCACCTGAAAGCTGGTACTCGCAAGACATCAAAAAACATTAAAAACAGTGCCAGCATCAGAGAAAAAAAGCTAAAGCAGAGGGCATGACTTAAATATGTGAGCAATAGTATTATAAAAGAGAGATTATTTTTTTCTGGCTTCATAATTAGTTACAGTGAAGTAAACCTAAATTACTTTGCCCACTTCCCCAACAAGATTACTGTAACTAATACTGCAGAGTCCTCCTACCACAACTTGTCAGCAAACTCCCTGAAAAGGAAGACTTGGGGTAAGTGCAGTACATGGTTTCCAAATCACCAGCATTTACCAAATTATTCTACAAATATCGTGCTTTAAGGCTGTGCTACTTCATTTTCCAAACAACACGATGAACATCCGTAGAGACCTCCACAGACCAAGAAAAATCACGACACATAAACACACAAACCCCACTCTCCTCCCACACATCTTGGCTTTGTTATTTTCCCCAGTCCCCAAGAAGAGGCTTTGAAATTTCAACATTGTTATTCACAATGAGCTGAAGTGGAGAGAGAGAAGCAGAGGCAAGTCTAAATGCCATCTGTAGACAGTCTTTCATCATAGAAGCAATGAGTATTTAAACTACAAGATCCAGTTTTATACATTTTGCTCTCAGAATATCTTTGCTCTGTTCCAGTTTACAAAAGATTTTTTAAAAATTAAAAGAAAAAGTAAAAGAAGGAGGCTACACAACACAGAAATAAGCTTTACAACACAAATTTAACTGTTTTAGAAGTGAAGAAGAAGTAAGCATCCCACTGATGCCAAATGGAAAACTCACAGCTTCAGAGGGAGGAGTCACCCACATGTGCAAGGGTAAGACGGACTCTCTAAAATAATCCCTGCAGCTGTAGTGATCCTATACTATTTTTCCTATTTATAGTACAGAGGACCCACAGCAAACTCAGCTGTAACTCTGTAAGAAATGTTACCACAAAGGACGCAGGATGAAGGACAGAAAAACTGCAATGAGACATTTTTAAGAAGCAAAACCAGTACTTATTGCTCCAAAATACTGATTCACAGATCCCTCTTGTCAGAATTACAGAACTTTGCTGGTTTAGCAGGTATGCAGCCTACACAACTAAGGATTTTGCTCAATGTTATAGTGGATATCAGGTGCCAAAACCAATTTTTTTGTCCATTCCATTTAAAAAAGAGAAAATCTAATGTTCTGTACTGTTATCACTGAAAAGGCCACAAAAGGCAGGGCAATCACATGACATAATGCCATAAACCAGTACAGTATGATGTGAATTCTTCATACCACTTATGTGGCGAAAATTAAAAATGAGAGAAAAAATGTCCCCCTTTTTTCATTTCTATACCCACACTGCAGGTGGTAGGACTAATCTAGAGTTTGGCATAGAAGAAATAGGTTGAGGTCTCAAGTAGCATCTAATTTTTATTCTTGACAGATAGTTCAAGACAGCAGGGGTTTCACCACAGGAAATGGTCCATCCCTGCCTCTTGCATTAGGTCTGGTTATACTTGCCTGTGTGTACTTTTTAAAGGTACAAAATCTTTAAAAAAAATCATTTCATGTGTTTAAATTTGCGTGATAGTAATTTCAAATTACTTCCTTTTAGGCAAAAGATTTGCTCTGTTTAGAAGTAATGTCATTAAGTAGGCCAAGTGTAAATGCTCTTCTCAAATGGATATTAATGTATTTCTACTAAAATTGGTTTAAGAATTGCTCTTGGGGTCAAAACGCACCATAATGGACCATCCTGTTCCATTGCCTACAGTGAGAGCCCAATTCTTGAGCACTGCTTTTCCCTTCTGCTGTTGTTTAAGCAGTTTTAACTCAGCAGTGCCCACTAATGCTCCAATTCTGCTCTCTTTTAACCCAGACCTGCAATATCAGGTGCAGGGACTTGCCCTGGGCTTGGGTAGGATTCTCTACCCAGGGACACTCGGAGGGATTTGCCTCAAGGCAGCACAACTCAGGTACTGACTTTGTTATAGAACAATATTCTTACTCTAGTTTAACACTTGTTTACTAAACAAGTAGCTAATAAAGCCTGATTACTTGCAGTATGAAATTACTTAAGAGTATGTTTGCCAAAATCTTTGCAGGAAAAGACCATTTTTGTTGTATTTCTGTTTTGATGAAGATACAAGAAACTCAGACTGCTGTTCTTACTTTGATCTAAGTTGAACTACATTCATCGTAAGGACCTAGATGCTCACATGGTGTGGAACACAACACTTACCAGCAGTATCAGAAACTAATTCCTACATGCCCCTCTCAGCCCACTGAAGAGCAGAGAACTTACTTTTCTTTCTGCTTTCCTTTCTGAGTCTCTTCACACAGGACTTTGTCAACAGGTTGCCAGAAGCATTCAAGGCTTTTAGCATACTACAAAAGTACTGAAGTGCTTATCCCACTTCCCCTCTGTACTTACACTCATGGCAAATGGAGATAGACAAGTAGCACAATTATTGTCTCCCAGGAAAGCAAAAATAACTGTCAAGGACAGAGGCAATGTGTGCTCAGAATTCTTTCCTAATCATTACAGACATGATGGGAAATCCAAAAAATGTCAAGTAACAGAAGGCAGCATGACAGCATTCAGGATGGGGGGAAAAAAGAAGGAAAGTAGAAATTGGTCACTGTTGTTTAATGTGACTATGGTTCTATTTTAGTCTACACTTACTTGCAAGGAGGGGTAGGGGTGTTTTAAACAAGAGAATATAGAGCAAGAAACTCTGCAATTATTTACAAGTAATACCTTCATATCAATATGCTGGATAAATTTTACTCCTAAACAGGTTTCTAACATAATTCAAACATTAAACAAGAAACAGCCAAGATAGGATGGGTATATTTTAAAAACTACCTCTGGGAACTGACAAAGTTAACAGTAGTTTATGTATCTTCAAAGCCTCAAAGCACTGTTTAATAATTACATCTCAGGTGATCTTTAATTTTCTCCATTGAAGATGATTCACCTCATTCATCCCCTCCTACTTCATTGTATTTAACTTCAGATCATTTCTCTGTTCTGAAAGTGGTCAGATTTGCAAAGAAAAAAAAAAACACACTGAAGATGTTTTCATTGCAAAAGAAAATTACACTGTGTATACAAAACACATTAAAACATTAGCTATATTAAAAATATATATCATTTATAAGTTAGGCACTTGTTAGAATTCAAGTATCACAGGGACTCAACCCTCTGGGGATGCATATTCCAAAACCTCTCTTAATTACAGGATCACACACCTCTTTCCAGAGGGCTCCTTTCTCACAATCAGTGCACAAAGAGAAGAACAAAACTATTTAACAAACAAGGATCTTAAGTTTTGCTTTAGTTTTATTGTTCAAGGCTCACCTTGAACAGTAAATCTTCCATAGTCAAATCCTTCTCTGAAGGCAGAACACACCATGATCAAGTTAATTATTGCAGTGTAGTATTTGAGTCTTCTACAAGTATTAATGAATTCTTCACACCGTGATTGTAGGAGGAAAGGACATTAGTACCTCAACTTTACAGGTGAACAACCAAAGTACAGCAAAATGAAGGTTCTAAATGGCTAATTAAAAAAAAACAAACAAAAAAAAACAAACACAGAAAAACCCCACACATTATCCAAGTTTCATCCTCCAAAAACATTTGTTAAATATTAGCACATACCACGGGTACTTCACAGCAATACCAAATCTGAACTTTCTGTGCTTTTCCCTATCATGCTGCCCTGGTGCTGCCTCTACCATAAGCAAACCTTTACCCAGTCCCACTCTCCTAGTCCAAGACTGCAGTCCTTGGGGTTTCCACCCAGGCCACAGCCCTTTGCCTCTCTCTTCATGCTGCTTCTCCCAGCTGCTGTCCACAGCTCCCCTTACTGTGCTCTCCATCCCTGCACCTAACTCCCCCCCAGGTCAGAGTCCTTGTACCATCCCTGTCACAGCTTCCCTGTCTGGCCATAACCTGTCTCCTTCTTGGCCTCCAGCTCCTCAAGACAGCTTTTTCTCTCCTCTCCCCTCCACATGCCCATCTGAGGCCATTTCCTTGCCCTGCCTGTCACAGTTCATCTTGTCCAGCTGCTTCCACACTCTTGCCCAGCATCAGCCCAAGTCACTCCCTGGCTCCCAGGGGAGACCACTCATCATTGTCACACACTCAGTCCTTGCCCCTAAACTTCCAGCTTTATTTCCTTCTCATTTCCAGCTTCTACAGAGGTCTGGGAACAATGGGGGGAAATCAGGACAAGCACTCCAGATCCCAAAAAGACGTCAAGACCTGCTGATGGACACAAGCCCAGAAACCACCTCTGCCAGGGAAGTCATAGTTTCCTCCACCCTCCTGGGTGCAGCCAGCCCAGCTGTTGGGATCCTATTTAAACTTTTGTTTTAGGAGTGCTGACAAAGGGCTAACAGCTCTGAGGGAACTCTCTGGCAACACTCTAGGATGGTGGGCAGCTGCCACACCTCCTAAGGGCCAGCCTGGAGTTTGGAAAAGCAGGGGAACATTCAAGGGATGAGCACAGAGGGCAGATGAGCAACCCGCTCTCTAAGGGATGGGATGGGCCCTATCTCTCACAATCCCACAAATTTCCATCGCAAGCACAATCACACACTGGCCTGGCCCCTGCCATCTCCGTGCTGCCAACACCAAGGTGAGCAGAGCTGCCTGTGGCTGCCTTTGGAGCCACCAAGCCCTGAAAGCAGATCAGGTTTGAGTAAACCACCAATTCTACCATGCCCTGGTGAGAGTGGGATCTCAGTGGAAAGAGAAGGAGAACAGACAAAACTTAGGACCAAGGAAGCAGCAACACCTGACTGTTGCAACACAACAGGGGCAAGAGGTTGACCCACATCTCAGATGTTGATGCTGTTTTTACCGACACATACAAAGGGTTCTATCTGACAGCAGCTGCCTCTTCCTCATGAGCACCCAGAAACCCGGGATAGGCATCTCACAGGCATCATGGGGCAAAACCCTAAATTCACCTGCCCATGTGGGAACCAGAGTAGGTCTACACAGCATGACACAGCACAGGCAAAATACCACCCTCTGACCATTAAAATATAAAATAAAAGCTCATGAGTTCAAGGAGCTTGCAGAGTTTCCACAAAGATAAACCTCTGCATTGTGGTGAGGTGCAGAGCACCTCTGTCAGGGGAGGTACTGCTGGTTCTGGCCACTTCCCACAGCCCCACCTTAGGAAACAGCCTGGCTGGCAGCACCTCAGGAAAAGGGTATTTCAGAAGGAACTGTCCCAAAGAACAGGGAGCAATGGGGCACCGACAGCCTCAGGAGGTATGCCCCAAAAACTCCAGCATCCCAGCAAGAGGGAATATTCAGATACCACCAGGCATGGAGAAGATACTAGAGTTACTCTCTTCTACAACCACAGAAGGCAGAACTAAGATTTCCAGCAATTCATGTTGTGCCTTCCTAATTTTTCTGCTACTGTAAGATTTCTGTTCTGTAAAAACGACACTGTTGATACTTAATATTTGCTATAAACATAGCAGGAGAGATCCCACAGAAAGCAATGACTTTGTGTCATTATCTCACGTAAAGAAGGACTAACGCCTGAAGTCTAAAATTAAAGTTTATCTCTCCTACTCACTGCAGACCTCCCACCACCCACCCCCAGAAGAGTAATCATATGTTTCTTCCCCGAGCCGTTATCTGCTCCCTCTCATTCACTCCTGGCTCTTTTTGAAGCTCTTCAGCTCACACACCTTGCACATTATGTTGGCACAACTGAGATTAACACTTGAAGTGGATTAAAACCTCGGCCACAGTGCACAGGTCACTGAGATTTGGGTGAGATGATGTTCACGCACGGATGAACAAAGGCAGCAGCCTCCTCACCTGGCCTGTGAATTTACTGAGCACAGCTCGGTGCTGAGCTCCTTCCCCAAGCACATCACAAGTGTATCCTGAAGACTGTCCTACCAGAAGCAGAGCCAGAATTCCTGATATAAAGGGTCTGTGTCCACTCTTGATGACAAGATCAACTTATGCAGTTGTCCTTATCCACCAATCTCAAAGCTTGCCAGCAATCAAAACTCCCTTCAGTTTGGCACTGCAAAACCCGACTTCTAGGACTCAAGACTCCTGGAGTGAAGTCTGGAAACACTTCTACTCTCTAAGTGAGGAAAAAAAGTCAGGATTCATAAAACATTGAAAGAAAACACCAACAGAGAGGGTTGCACTTCATCTAGAAACTCAAGAGAGTCTTCTGGGAGGCACCTCTACCTGCCTTAGCACTGCAGCTTTGATCTCTCTTTGGCCTGAAGCAGGACAGTCCTTTTGTTTCAGGAATTCAACGAGTTTCACTCTCTTTCTCACAAAAACATTGCCTTTCTCTGTGCTTTAAGATACTTGTTATTCTTTCACCTTTCCTGTTGGAGCCATGGTTGCACAGAAAAAAACTCAGCAGTCACTTGTACAAAGTGGGAATAAGGAACATGACTGAACCCTGTGCTGCAGGAGCTCCAGGCCAGGTGTTTCTCTCACAAATCTACTGGTTGTTTAATGCAAGTCAAAAAATGGTCAAGGAAGAAAGGACTATATATCTTTAGACTTTAAACAGTACTTGGTGGTTTCTTTTACTGAGTGCTAAACATAGCATACATAGTAAAAAGACCATTCCTAATTTAAAGGCCAAGTTGAAAAATACTGCCAGATTGCTAGGAAAAGAAACAGCAAAGCCTTAATAAACTTCTAGAGGGGAACTGTTTTATAAGTAAAGGCTTTAAGTCTCTGTTAGCACAAAAAAGATGTTGTGAGAAGAATTAAAAAGAAAGAGGCATAGCTGACAGGTTGTAATTTTACTTCCCCAATGAGAACTGAGCATAGAACAAAAGTTAAACTGGTTATTAATCACATAATTTAACAGCTAGGCTAAAAATTTGGCTCAGTCTACCTAGAAATGGGATGGCCACTTATGCACCTCCTCTTGCCTTATTTACCATGAGAATTTTTCTCTACCACTGAACTCAAGATCCTGTCAAGTCAGGGTCAAAACAAGCCCTGCTTCCCTGCTATCTGAAACAGAACAGGATGGAGTACTATCAAGGGAGCCACAGCTCCCTGTTTCTTGATGTACTAAAATTTACACTAAAACACCGTTCTGGGATTCTGATCCTGTTCATTTTTTCACGTTTGTAAGATACAAATTTACAGATGTGAGACATATTTACAGATATGTTTCATTTGATGTTTGTAAGATGTTACTGTAACATATTAGGTGAACAATTAACATTTTCAATACTTTTTTTAGGTTTATTTCCCACCCACCCCCCATACTGTTTCCTTCAATTCTTTGGACTCTTGGTTGGAGGTGAGGAAATGTGGGTCAGACACCAGGATCTTTGGTGCCCCAATCCCCAAGAACACTCTAGTCAAGAACCTCCACTCACCCTCCTTTGTCCCCTCATGCCAGAATAACCCATCTGCCCACAAAGACATTTTTCCCCCACTCTATATAAAGTCCACACAATGTCAGGGATCTTAACAATCAGACTGTTTGCAGAATTGCAATTATGAGTTAGATATCTACATTTCTTCTAATTCACACTGTCAATACTTACACCGCATTTTTTATTTTCTCATCCCCATTTCACAGAGAATGAAACTAAAACATACAAACAATGGAACTGATCAATCAAAAATCTCATTGAAATACTCTAATAATTGAAGTCTATGCCCAACAGGACCACTCAGTTGACTACACTTAATTATACATTTCTATGCTTTTCTGAATTAGGAACAGATTTGCTTGCCCAAAGGCAACCCACATCTCTCGATTGCCACTTTGTTTCTACCACACTGTCACATAATTTGCAACAGAATCGAATGCATTTCTTTGCTTGTAAAGCTGCTTCTCACAGAAATCTGAGTTTTGGCTGTTACTAGCAATATTATTAAAAAATCAGGATACCAGCTTCGCTGTGATGTGTTGGACTGAAACTGCAAACTCTCCAGGGAAAAGAATCTATGTTTTCTCTAGGATAAATTAAATCATGACATCACTCCCCAGAAACTCTGTAACAGTGTGTCACTTACTGTAAGAGAGCTAACACCACTGATCAAATATCTAATTAAAATAATAGTTTCCCTTTCTCTTGTACATGTCTTCAAATCACCCCACTTCTTCATTTCCTCTTTTTGCCTCAATGCAACAGAAAAAATGCTCAAAACTTATAAAGCTTTCTGTTTCAAATAGTTTAATTCACAGAAAAGGAATCTTGTTAAGGTGAACAATCCATATTTTCACTACCCTTGGACACAACTGTCCAGGCTGGGGAAAAATTACCATTCCCCTACCTTAAAAAATGTAAACTTGCTGGAACACGCAAAAGAACACTCAGTTTGAACAGCTCCACTACAGCCACTGTAGAATATACATCTTACAAGACAGAAAATGATCCACAGGGAACCTTTGTGGAAGCTACAAGCCCCAATACATTGCTGTCAAAGGCAGCAGGCAAAACCATCCCTATGAAAAACCATATTCCAAAGAACATACTCACAAACTTTTCTTATGTCCTAAACTAGGGAATCCTCAGTGGTGAAAGCCTGGAAAGAGGTCTTCTAATGTGGCTCCATGTTCAGCAAACATCCTGCCAGGTGAAACAGGTGCTCCCCTGCCAGAGTCTGAAAGGTGATCCTGGAGCAGTGGGATGCAGCAAGGCACACGTGAGTAACTACTCACACATGGAAAGGACTAACCAAAGCAAAGCTGTGCTGAAAAGACCACATCTTGGAGGCTGGAATAGCTAGTCTAGTAGGATAAAGTAATTTTGAAACTAACCACTAACTTTCAGTCTTTGCTCTGGGAGTGTCATGTTGGTGAAGTTTTTTTTGTGAATCTCTGAGGCAGAAACTATTATTTCTAACTTAGACACAGCAGTTGTCCATACATTGCCCCAAGTTCTATATTGGTTTTACTGCATGGCAAGATAAAAAAAATCAAAATTAAGTATCTGCTGGTTCCAGCCAAGGGACCTGGCACACAGTCAGACTGTAGCTGTATAGTAAGTCACCTCTGTCAGTAAAAGGGAATTCATTCAGCTGCTGACATTTAACAAATAACAGATATGAACAAGAAGGGAAGCAGACAACAGGGCAGCTTCAGACTTCCATCCCATCTGACAATCTTCTCTTGACCCAAGGGCTGATGAGCTTTACTGAAGAAAGTAATCTTCCCGAGCCACCTTCCAGGAAGTTTTACACTTAGAGGCGATACTCAAGCACAGGGTTATTCCTGTGTGCATTAGCAAAAACAATTTCTGTTGTGGGAATGGTAAAAAAAAGCTTTATGTACCTAACTATAGCGTTCAAATTGTTTATTCACTTCATACAGTGAATTTTTGTTTATTGCTTCCCATGAACATTTATCTTTCAGTTCATACAAATTTCATACGTTCTACCTTTTTTACACTAGTCCTGTTCTAAGTTCCTAAACTACAGGTGTATTCCTCCAAGGTAAAAAGAATAGAATATCCATAACATCTTCACCATTAACCTTTCAGCATCAATGGTCTCAATCCATGCTCTGACAAACATCTCAGACTTCTTCCCTACAGCTTTGACCACCAGCCTGTGAAAACTCACCACGACAGTTCACCACTGTGGTTGCAATAAACTGTACAGAATAGCAATTAGAATTATTAATATATTTGGGGCACTGCAGCCCTTGGAGGAATGGTTGTACTTCAGTACTCTTTGTCCATAACACACAAACCTGAAGTCAGGGTATCAGAAGAAAACACAATTGATATCTTTAAATTAATAAATTAATGCTGCACTTCTGGACATTAATTTGGAAATCAGTGAAAATCATGCTACTTGTTGTATCATAAAAGACTGGAAACAAATCCTGAGGTGGTCTCCATGTCTGTATTAGGTTTGTGTGGCCAGGTTTTGGTGGCAGAGGGACTACAAGGGTGGCTTCTCTGAGAATGGGCCAGTCAGCAATGACAGTAACAGGTCTGTAATAACACATTTAAGAATAAAAAAAAAAAAAAGTTATTGCACAGATGTAATTGCAGCCAGAGAAGAGAGGAATGGAAATATGTGAGAGGAACAGCTCTGGCACCATGGTCAGTGGAGAAGGAGGGGCAGGAGGTGCTCCAGGCACCAGAGCTGAGATTCCCCTGCAGCCTGTGGTGAGGCAGCCGTGCCCTGCAGCCCATGGGGGTCCATGGGGGAGCAGAGATCCTCCTGCAGCTCCTGGAGGAGCCCCACACTGGAGCAGGTGGATGCCCAAAAGAGAGTTGTGAACCTGTGGGAAGCTTGTGCCAGAGTAGGTCCTGGCAGGGACCTGTGGAGAGAGGAGCCCTCACTGGAGCAGGTTTCCTGGTAGGACATGTGGTCCCGCGGGGGGGGACCCACGTTGGAGCAGCCTGTGTCTGAAGGACTGACCCTGTGGGAAAGTGACCCACATTACAGCAGTTTAGGGAGAACTGTTGCCTGTGGGGTGGACTCACGCTGGAGAGGTTCATGGAGAACTGTCTCCCATGGGACAGACCCCACGAGGAGCAGGGAAGGACCCTCCTTCTCACTGAGCAGCAGCACAAACAACCTGTGAAGAACTGACTGTAACCCCCATTCCTTGTTTCCCTGCACCGCTGGGGTGGGGAGGTAAAGCTAGGAAGGAGGGAGGGGTAGGGAGAAGGCATCTTTAAGGTCTGTTTTCACTTCTCATTATCCTGCTTTGATTTTGTTAGTAATAAATTCAGTTTATATCCCCAGGTTGACTCAGTTTTGCCCATGACAGTGATTTCTCCCTGCCCTTATCTTAACTCATGAACATTTTGCTATATTTTCTCTCCCCTGTCCAGTTGCAGAGGGGAGTGATAAAGCAGATTTGGTGGGTGCCTGGCATCCAGCCAAGGTCAACCCCCTACATCTGCTCTGACTCCTATACTGGCCTTGGCCAGATAAAGAATGAACTAAGATTACAGACTCCCTTCCTTTATTATTTACAATAAAGTCAGTTAGCACTGCAAATCTAGAACTAAAGCTAAATGAGATCATAATCATTTGCCTCTAAAAACAGCAACAGAGGACAGACATGAAAAAGTGAGACACTAATATGCACAATTCAACACTGAGTAAAGCACAGTAAAGAAAAAACAAATATAGGAAGTCTCCACAATAAAAATGTTCCCAATTGTGCTTTAATTCACGTTAATCTTAAATGACATAAATGTCTTTCTTGCCTAATAAGCATATTGTAGCAACTCAGTGCTTTCACCCCACAGGACATTGTCTCTTAATCTAGACCTTACTTAAAATACATTATAAAACTACATCCAGAATTTCACTCAGTAAAAAAATACAAATAAACCAACATAATTTTAAAACACTTCAAAAATGATCTTAGAATAATGAATGAAGTGGGGGGGAATCACAATTCAAAGTTACTTATCCTGTCCCTGGTACTCAGCTTGGGCAGTTAAACACAGTACTGTTCTATTTTCCCAATTTAGCAGCTTTCACAAAGTCGATGAAAGACTTGCTACATTACTAATCAGTGTCAGCACATTAAATGCTTTCTCATAGTTACAGAGCTTTAGTTGTGTGTGTCTATGCATGTGTATAATCACAGAGAGAAAGAACACAACAGAGTCCATCCCTTGGAACCACTTTCACATATTTAGTTAGAAATAAATATTGGGGAGTATTGAAAACCTACCCAGAAATACTTCCCTAAATATCTCTAACCTCCACTACCTGACAGCACACACAAAAAAATGTCATCTGCATTTCAGGAAAGTATCAAGAACTATTCCCAAAAAATAAAAATTAAAGAAAGTAACAGTTAAGTAAGACCACCATTACAGGGAATCACTTAAGCATCAAAGCTTTCATGCAGATAGAAGTAAGATAAGAGAATTGAGGATGTTTCTCTTACCTTGGAATAAAAATGCTTTGCTGGCATTGTGTAGTCCTGAAACCTGTGTTATCCCAAAGGTTGTATTCACAAGATCCAGTTCTGTGATGATATCAATCTGTAAGTCAGGATCCATTCCAAACCCTACAGGTGTTGGAGGCAGAGAGATCAATTTTTATTTCAAATCAGGTAATGAAAAGAATGGAGAAGAATATCTAGCACAGACATTTCTAGTACCTTCCCACTCACACACACACTGTATACAGTAATTACTTATAAGACAGTACCTCTGCTGCAGGAAAGAGAATATATTCTATTCCAGTTCTTTCAATTAAACTATTTCCTTTTCAGAGATTTTCCTACACAGACGTTAAAACATTCTAAAACCGATACATTAATCCAGCATCTTCGTAAGGTTAAAGAGTAATAAATAAGGAAAGCATAACCACCTATGCAAACTGATGAGAGAGATTTGCAGCATTCATCTATTGGCCACACTATTTCCAGGGAGACGCGAGGACTGAGAATTCCTCTCACATTTTATGCTGTGACCAACGAATCAGGCCCACAGTTCATAGTGTACATGCAATCCATCTTCCCAACTGGACAAAAGGACCCTGGAGGAGATAGGGTAGTAGGGCAAAGAACACCATCCTGTAATCTAAGAGCCTGGGGTGACTCACAAAATTGTTTGATACTGCTTTAGAAGGGCATCTCTGTATTTCAGCACAGTTGGCACCTACAAAGTGCGCCAAAGCCACCTACAAACAGGCATTCATTCATCTATACCAGCAGTAGCATCTCTGGGCTGCAGAAGCACCTACAGAAGAAGCACAAATCTAAACCTAAAATTTAGAAAAGGTTTATGCTCAGGAAATAAACGAGCACTCCTCGATCCAGTAGAGACCTGATGGGATTGACAGAAAAGACAGACTCAAGCAGTTTGAAATTTCTATGTTGAAAAGCTGAGGGCAACTTGATAGTTACAGCACACCAAGTTCATTAAACATATGTCCTTTTTCTAGGCATGGGGAGAGGCCAGCCTGACCTCCATGTCTCTCTCAACACAGCAATAAGTGTGACATGAGACCTGTGCCTGAGACATAGGTCAAATATCTTTCCTAATGAAATTTTTCACTAACGTCATTAGTAATGGAAACAGGCTCCAAGAATGAAATCCTGACACAGCTAAAGTCAATGGTAAAAGTCCCACTGACTTCCATAGAGCAAGGACATTACCTGTAAAGCACGTCCAGATTGATTTCCACTGAGTGGACTTACATTCAGCTTTAAATTGATTGATTTGTTATTCCAGGACTGCACTTCTGGATCAGTTAAGCAGCAAATACTCTAGTTTGATTCTTTGAAAGGTTCTGAAAAATTACTGAGGTGTACAGAACGAACACGTTACACATACTACTCATAAATCATCTGTACTACAGCACTTACTCCTTTCCTCAAGGATTAAAATTTGTTGAAAAAACGTGTTGTGCTAATGCAGAGAATTCTACTCCACAAGGGGCAGAGTAGTAAAAAATACTGAATGCTTTAGGTCTCTAGCAACCTTACTCTACAAGCAAAATTAAGATCTAGAGGTGTCTGATGGACCTGAAGCTCCAAGAGTGCAGACACATCCATACATACACAGTACTTACACAGTGCTTTCATAAGGATATGGGGATAAACACATTTTGTAGAAAATTAGAATTACAGAATACCAGAGAACCCAGATAAACTTCTCCAAAGGTAAAAACTTCCCAGATAATCAGCAACATCATCAAGCTTATAGTACTATCTTTGACTTACACTCCAGACAGTTGGCAGTGAACAACCAAAACTGACACTGAACACGCTGATGGACCAAGAACAACTTCCTCTTCTGGAATAAACACCAGCATCAAAACTAGAAAGGCATTATTATTTCTTCTAAGGTTTTCATGAGAAAAGCAGCACAATGTAAATTGCGTGAACCTACCTATCCGGAAAGACAGTGTTTGCGGTCTCTGTGAGAAAGAGAGTACGCTGTTCCTCTATTCAAATCAGATCAGTAATAACCTACTTATATGAAGTGAGGTTGAATAGGTACTAAAACTTGCTCAACAGAAAGGACAACCTATGTCCAGTAAGACAAATCTTAACCCCATTAAAGTAAGTGAAAGCTCTGTCACAGTCATCAACAGGGTGAGGACAGAAACCACATCAAGCAAGTATAGGCACTCCCATAAATCACAGCAGCTCCACTACTCTATTAAAACAGTTTATTCCAGCCTGAATACTCAAGACTCAACAAGTACACATCACTGTAGCTGCACAGGCTTCGATTTATGCCAATGAAGGATCTTGTGTGACAGCTTCAGTGTGCCCCCTTCTAGCTTTTAAAATACTTTGAAAAGCAGAGACTGTTTCCAATGTCACAGTAACTATTTAGCAAGATCCTACACTGCTTTAAATACCTAGTAATTTTCTTGAGCTGGCTCTTCAAACTGCAGCAGGCACTCAAAAGCATAGTTAATAATTAATAAACAACAAATCAGCAGCTTCAGTATGACAACCAAGTCTCCTTTTCCCCTGTGGTCTCCACCAGTCCATCAGAAAGAAACCACAGGCATATCAACTGCACTCGCATCTGCTATTTTATGCTGTCTCTCCTCAGTGGAACAAGCAGCTGCAAATACTGTTTCTCTCTGAAGTAAAAATTAAGCATCAAGTCGTCTGCTCTCACTGGAGAACTGTGCAATGCCTGGGCCCAATTCCGGCTGATGTTGCTTTCAATTCCTATTTAAAGTAATTGGGCCATTCCCCTTAAATCGGTGGCTTACACAAGCAACACCCCAAATGATTCAGTCAGGTGGGCGGGAGTAAAAATCATCTCAGGACTTGGTGGATTCGGCCCAATGTGAACTGAAGGCTCTACAGCAGATTAGAGGATTAAGCCATATAATTATGAATGATGTCACTAGGAAATCCCTAAAAGAAATTATTTCTGCCTTACAGCTCCGACAGCTTGTATTCTCTGCTTGTGCCTTTATCACCTACACCCAAGCACCAGCAATCACACCACGCTCCATCTAGCTAATGTGCAGCCATGCAACATATGCAGCACATTTATAATCTCCTCGACGTGTGTAACGTGCCATTTGGGGATGGAAAAACTTTTACTTAAAGCACACTCAACACAATCAAGCCATTTCCACGTACCCATGTGCAATCATTCAAATGGTAAAGAGGAGGTTAGAGAAGAGGCATTTTGCTCTTTCCTCTCACAACTTCAGTGGCAATTGTTGCATACAAAGAACTTTCAGAGTAGTAGAGTTTTGGGTCCTACTGACCATTTAAAATCTCCGTATGCACTATCAGGGGTAACACCACTACAAAAGGGACGGGTGGTATTTTCTTTCAACTATTTCTGTGCCGCATCTCTCTGCAGATTTTAATGAGGTAATAATTACTATATGAATTTAATTATAAAACGTGAATTGCTTTGCACTTCTGATAATTGTGCCGGGTAATTTCCTTGGGAATAGAGCTACAAGCACCAGGGAGAAACGTCCCCTTCATCAGCTCCAACCGAGGAGGAGTGGTACCCGGGGAAAGAGAACAAAGCCTCCGCAAGAAACAAGAAGCGATACTTGGGTCGCGCAACACTGTAGAGAAAACGGGGCGGGCACGGCACCGGCTGGAATAACGCACCTGCAGCCGCATCCCGCCCGTACCGCATCCGTCCCGCCCGGTACCGCGGGCAGCGCCACCCGGACAGACCCCCGCGGCCGCCCCTCGCCCGGACCCCCGCTCTGCCCGCCGCCCGTCTCCGCGGGGCGCAGCCCGCACGCCGCTCTCGCAAAACTTTCCCGCGGCCGCCCCGCCGGGGGTCAGCGTCCGGCGGATCCCCTGCGGGATGCGCGGCCGCAGCCGGGGCGGCTCCCGGACCCCGCCGCCTCCCCTCAAAGTTTCCTCCCGCTGCCAGCGCGCTCCGGGCGGCGGCCCCGGCCCTCGCCCTCATCCCCGGGACGGACTCCAGTGCCGCAAGGGACCCCCGGCCCCGCAGCCCCGGCGCGGTCCCTCACCTGCCCCGGCGGCGGCCGCACACGCCCAGAGGAGCAGGAGGGGACCCATGGGCGCGGCGCGGGCGGCGGCGTCCGCCTCGCTCGCTCGCTCCCTCCCTGCCGGCGGCGGCTGCGGGGCCGCACCGAGCGCCGCGGAGCCGAGCCCAGCGCAGCCGAGCGCAGCCTCCGAGGCGCGGAGC